>NC_052536.1:46109054-46346554 GCF_016699485.2 Gallus gallus | reverse complement strand
GATCTTAAAACTCCAGTGGGAGTTATAGTCCAAAAACACAGCACCAGCCACTTAAGTTAGAAATGGAGAAAAAGAAACCAAAAGAAACATCAGAGGAGGCAGCGACCCATTCTTAAACATGATTCTGGACAGTTCCAAGAAGGCAAGGAGCCTTTTTGTGTGGACAGAGACAGAATAAAAAATAAAAGCAAAAATTAAAATAGGAAGACCAATTTTAGGTGGGCTACTTCCATTTGCTGTGCTTCCTCCTTGATCACTCTGGTGGTTGCAGGGAAAAGGCAAGTACTAGTTAAACTCAGTTGTATCTTCCGTTTTAGAGATTACAAAAGGCTACAACATTTCAGGTCCTTTAAAACCTCCAATGCCAGCTCTTTCTGAGAAGAGCATTTAGAGTTTCCTCACATTAGTCTTGAAAGAAACTCAAAGAATCATAGAATCACTCAGGTTGGAAAAGACCTTAAAGATCATCAAGTTCAACCACGACCTAACCATACTACCCTAACTCTTAACAACCCTCTGCTAAATCATGTCCCTGAGCACCACATCCAAAAGATTTTTAAACACATCCAGGGATGGTGACTCAACCACTCCCCTGGGGAGCATATTCCAGTTCTTAACATCCCTTTCTGTAAGTAAGTATTTCCTAATATACAACCTAAACTTATCCTGGCACAACTTGAGGCCATTTCCCCTCGTCCTGTCACCTGTCACCAGTGAGACGAGACCAACCCCACTCTTGCTGTAAGCACCTTTCAGATATTGGAAGAGAGCAATAAGGTCTCCCCTCAGCCTCCTTTTCCTCAGACTAAACAGCCCCAGTTCCTTCAGTCTCAATCATCTCTCATCTTGGTCTACAACCCTCCCTAGTTTGCTGAAATCAACATAAGAAGTTTGTTTACTTGTTTCCCCTCATGTTAAAATAAGGGAGATTTCAAAAGATGGCTTTCTATTTTAGCAGGATAAAAAATGTTCAGGATCCATTTTCATTGCGCTTACGGTTTCATTGTTGACTTTCACAGAGATCTGGACAAAGACTTATAGAAAGGCATTTTCTTAAGGTTGAGATTTATAGCTTTTTTTTTTTTTTTCTTTAACTGTGGACAAACATGACAAATTTCAAATGGAGACTCCACAGATTGTGCAGAAGGTCTCAGCAGGACATTGTTATGAATTCTAAGAATATCTTGCAAACTGAATTCAATAGCATACAGCCAACAGATTATGTCCTGTACTCAGGTAACACACTCCACAGTGGTTGAGTTATATTTATATTTGGGTGAAAGCTTCATTATTCTTCTGAAGGTAGAAGGAAAATGTAATCTAAGGAATTGGTCACTAGATTGATTATATCTATAGCATCTATCTAATTTGTAGGTGTTATTTCTCTTACAACCAAACTGGCAGCGAACAACAAAAATACAATTTTAGTTATGAAGCACCCAAGAAAACTTTGTTTATCTAGTTGTAAAACACTGTAAGGGGTAAGCAGTAAATAGGAAAGAGAACATAAAACTGATGAGCGCTTACCCTCTATTCCCTACTGATGCTTCTACTTAGCCCTGCTTAGCATTTCAATCTATATAAAGTCAATGGGCCATATAACCTTCTTCTATATACACTAACCAATTAACATTATTCTTTAATAGGAAGAAGTTTAGGGGATTCTTTTTTCCAGTTTGATTCAAAGTAACATTGTTACTAAGTAACAATGCTGATGAGTGCAAAATGTGAGTGTTCTAGGAAGACAATTGATTACGGAATACCTAAAGTACTGAAAATATGTATTTGTTTTGAGTAATGGAGGTATTTATGCGAACAGTCATAGATTCTTGTTACAACAGTTACAGTATATCATTAAACATACAGGGCCACTTACGTAACCATTAATTTAAACATTTTTAAAGGATAAAGAGACAAAGAGATTCAGTGGGGTTAAAATAAACAGTTACCTTATTTGTTGTGGCTTTTTTTTTTTTTTTAATGGTAATGAAACTGAGTGTATCAAGACCACTTCTGTTCAGTTACCCAGTTAACCTTCAGTTCAAGCATTACAAATAATGACCATTTGTTTGCAAGCTCTTCAAAAGAACTAGATTTGATATTTCTGGTGGTGAAGATGTGTTTATGGGTTGATCAGGTTTGGTTTTTAGCTTCCAAGTATCTAAGACAGTTTATGTTATATTACTTTGAGGGAACTACTTCTTCTTGGAAAAGAACAGATTCGGTAATTTTAGTCAATAGAAGCGTTTCAGTATTCTATTCACCTTGATGCTGCAATATGAAAATAAGATTATTTGAAAATATGTTGTTACTATCACCCACAACCATGGCTCAATTTAAATCATCTTTGCTCATTCCAGAATCATTTCTTTAGTCATTATATTTAAGACCATTACAAAGGCTACTCACTACACTATGTCAAAGACAATGTCTCAACAGTGAGAAAATGTTAATTGTTACAATACCATACCATGACCATACCAGTGGGATGTTTGCCTGCACCTGACCTTCAGAAACAAACCCGTATACTTCTGAAGATTCTTCCCTTGGTTTCTTCTAACCCACTTTTACTTTTAATAGCTATAAAGCATTCTGGTCATCTTCTCACTAGATTCTCACATACAGCATGGACAAGAGATCTGATCACCACTGATAGACTTAAGGAGCAGCACATGTATTATGTGCTACTATGGAGTGGCAGAGACTACAATTAGAATTTAGGCTTGATAAGAGTTTTTACACAGATAATACAGGAAACTGATAAATCAATCTAATAACACAGCAAAGTGGCCCAGTATTTTTAATCTGACCACTAAATCAAGAATAAGCAAATTAGAAATCTTTTAAATAGTTAGTAAATAGAAGAGCACAGGTCAACAAGGACAAAATTTACCAGATTAATAATGCTAATTAGTAATGCTAGCACAGGCTGTCCAAAATTTCTTTGGAAAGAAGCAGTGAAGAATCTGGAATTTATACAGAGAAGGTAAATAAGAAGAAAGTCAGTTCAGAGTTAATTCTGATCAATTCAAAGATTTAAATGTGAAAAGTAATTTTAAAGTTACTGTGAGAAGACAGCACTTTGAAAAATGTTTTAAAAAAAAGTAAATATTAATAGTGTAACAGAACTCACAAAGACGAATTGAGAAAACTTGAAAAAATAGTAGCTAAAATCCAATTGAAATGTGATCTAAATAAAATACTACAGAAGAGCAAATAACTAACTGAAGGATTATTAGTTTAATACTAGGGATACTTCTCCTAAGGAACTTTTAAGCAAGGCACCCAATGTTCAAGATTTTCATTAATATCTTGGGTTATACAAGAAGGAATAAATGTATAAAATCCGGGAAGGATGACAAGAGGGAGCTTAGAATTCAAACCAACCTCAATAAACTAGAAGAACTGTCTGAAAACAGAAAGCGAAGAGTACAAACTGCTCCGTACAGGGGTACCTATTGGGGCATTCTGTTTAACCAGGATATAGATCAAATTTGCAGAAGCACCAAAGACAGGAAGAAATTAAGAAAACACCTGCTGTAAAGAAAATCTGAAGGTACCAAACATGTTTCAAATTGAGAAGAATGAGGAAAAACCCTGATGAAAGCCTTACCACATACAAAAGATTATTATAAGGATGGGAGCAAGACCACCTTGTATCCACTGAAGACAAAAATCAGTAAATTTGCAGAAAACAAGGTTTTTCAAATATTAAAAACATTTCTATGTATGAGAAATAAAAAATGAACCAAGGTATCTATGCAAAGCACTGTCCTGAAAGTTACAGAAATATATATTATGGTCGATTATGTATACATAAAGACTGTTCCAGCATATGACTATTTTAATATTCTTCCTTTCAGGTTATATTTCCCTTTTCACTACTATTTCAAAGCTAGACTGCTTTCCAGACAGTTACTTTTCTTCTGCATTTCTTACTAACAATTCACTCTAGATGCAGAAGTACACTTGAAAAACAACTGTATAAGAATCTTTTTGCCATCACTCAGAAAATAAGTTTTAAACCTGAAACAGAACTCAATGAAAGATTTCAGACTATACTCTAAAATATTTTCAGAGAAGATCCCATACAAATTTTGTGATTTTGACCTGCAAACTACTGAGCATCAGTTTTGGAACTCCAGATGGTTTCTGAGCCTTTTCGTCATTTTTGAAATATGTCAGAACTACCTCAGTCACTACTGTTCACTACGTGAACAGTCTTTTTCAGAAATTACTGAATTCACTGTAATTAGTGAACAGAATTACTGTTTACTAATGATCTACAGTTCAGATTTTAATTTATAATTTTATTTCTGTTCATTTTCATATGGATAAGAGACTGTTTCCAGCTAATTATTTAACTTTTCTGGTATCTGAAGTTTTATGTCAATAAGCTACTGAAATAGGGAAGGACTGTTTCCTTCATGTGTTCTTAATGGACTTTATCAGTACACTTAATCATACGAAAAATCCACAGTCATACTCAAAATAAAACCTTCATTTGTGCTTAAAACCTTTCTTCTACTGCAGCATATTATCATGAAAGTATGCACTATTTTCTGCCACAAATTAATCTCTTTTACTGCTGTCTTAGGATGTGAACTTGGGAACAATCCATTAACCTCTCTGAATGGTCTCCAGTTTAGATTGTTGATCTGGTCAGTTAATACGTCCTCAAAGCATGGAAAGACTATACGTCTACGCTTGGGAAAGAAAAAAGAAAAAAAGAAAAAGGAAAAAAAGAAAAACAAAAGAAAAACACCAAAATCTCTTTACCCTGAAAACCGAAGTTTGGCAGGATTAAAATAAGTTAATTATAAATGTACATGGATAGAAATATATTAAATATCCAATAAAATATTAACTATCCAATTAAAACAATTGGTATACTCCATTAGACTTCTGGATGTGAATCAACTGGAAGGACTTGTCTAAAGTGTAATGCTACTATGCCTCAGTAAATGTGAGCCAATTAGCAGATAATACACATTGGTGGAGAGAAACACAACTAGTTTAGCATGTCCTGAAGGCAAAGTTCAGCTTAGGCTTCCTGTTCTATAAACATAAATTTACATTGCTGTTTACATGAGGCCTAAAAAATTTTGGATTCGGTTACTGTACTGAAGTTCCTTATAACCTCCACTGATAGAGATGTTGCCAGCTAGAGATAGGGTATTGGACCAGAGAGATTTAGAAATATCTAGTCTGGAGTTCTGGGTAACAAATCTACAAGAATGCTGCTTAGCTGAATTTCAGGATTCAAGTCAGTCCCGTCCACCATGACCAAATTTTTCAGTTACAAATAACAAAGCACTTTCTTTCTGTTACCAGCCAAGTCTGGGATGCTCCTCTGAACCTCAACAGTCCTTCTGTAAAAACATCCTAATGTGCACTAGTCTGGGAGGCCAACACTTAATGGACAATTTTCTCCCTGAATCACATGAAAATATGCAGTGTCAGAATCACTTTTACTCAACAGCCACATGGTATTCCCACAGTAAAACAAATTGTACATATTTTCAATTGCAAGCTTTTCCTGTGAATAAGATTTATTTTTAAAAGAAAGAGAGCCTGTATGAGTCAAAAGGTTCATTTACAAGGCTGTCATGGAGACAGCATTTTTAAATAACCACAGCTACATCAAACGATAATCATCAAACCAAATAAACTAAATGCCAAAATACTCTGAAACCTAAAAATAAGAGCTGGGTCTAAATTACTCTAATTTCTATGGCTTTATAACATTTCGAAAGGTAAGTCACGTTCTGAGCGTATACTCTTTGTTTTTCATTCTTGAAGAGTAGAGAAGTGGTTTGTGAATCAGGCTTTTAAGACATTTGGCTGTAGTAAAATTGTAATACAAAATGCATAATGTGTACTTAAGAAGGAAAGTAACACCTCTGTCATAAATTGGCTCTTTGAAATATTTAAATTAAAAAGACTAAAGCATACTACGCTTGAATAAAACAGAATTAAACAGCATGTAACTTAGATACGTGGGTTTCCTCACAGGGATAAATTTAAAATTGGTATTGCTCAAGGAAAGAAAACTTTTTTCCAGACAATATCAACATTGTTAACAGGATTTTCTACAATTCAGACTTGCTTTTGTCATTGTTTGAGAAATCCTCCTTTGCACTTTTCATAGGAATTATCATTAAGAATGAAAAAATGAAAAAAAAAAACATTTACTTATGTTCCCTTTTGAATAGAAATGTCATTGAAATAATAATTAAAAAAAAAAAAACCAAAAAATATCTCCTTTAATGAACAGCAGAGGATATCTCTACAGCTTAACGTCCTGTTCTACTCTCCAAACACAAAACCTTGAAGTCCTTAGACTCAGTTCCCACTCAGGCATAATTCCCACTCAAGTAAACTGGTATTTTGCTTGAATAAAATGAATAACACGATAGGAGTTAACCATGAGACTGCATCAGTTTATTGCAATATTTCCCCACAGACCACAAAGAAAACTTTACTCTAGATTACAGCATAAGGCTGCCCAGCACATATGCAGCTACTGGAATTTTGCCAGTTGGGCAATATCTGTTGTATCCCTCCAGCATGGAGCAAGAATCATACAGTGAAAGGTAACCAAAGCCGAAGCCTAGGACAGAGACAGCTCTGAAAGAAAAGGCATATTTCTTTCTAGGTTCCATATTAAAATGTTTGCAAGAGACATTAAATTTAAAACAAGATATAGGAAAGAGACATATCCCAAGTTCATAATACTGCATCTATTTTCCAGTTCCCAATTAATTCTAACATTGAAACATGTTCCTGCTTAGCAAAGGGACAATTTGGTCTTTTACAATTTCACTGTCTTATCTGGAGTTCAAATGGACCATGGATCAGGCTATAATGTATAGTGCACATAAATGAATGCAAAATTATTCTGCCCAAAATACCCCATTCAGAAGAAGGCAAGTAAAAAGCAACGAAAAAGTAGCTGAAAGTATATATAATTCCTCCCTTCTACATTTGTGTTCCTCTCTTCTCTCTTAAGGAGTTTGTCTGTTCCATTCAGTGACTTTTATGTAGAACCCCTGCATGTTTTGTTTTGAATTCTTCTGTATTTGTCTTAATTTAGCCTCTTGGAACCTGTGGTTATTAGTACATTACCAAGGAAAGTCCAGATCTAAAATGAGAACCACCTCTATGGGCTATAAATACAACACAATTAACTTCAACAGTGAATTTATTACAAAATGCACCAACTCTCTTGTTTCATATTGACTAAGACTTCACAGGAAAAAATGTGCATCAGTAAACATATATTATTGCATTCATTCTGATTATCATGTATATATCTCACACACAGAAATTGAATTATTAATAGCCTTCTGTTTTCATTATCTGTATTTTCAGTGGATAAAAACACTCTTCATCCCATATATCTTTTCTTTTTCAAAGTCACTTCACTGTGTGTATGGCTCAAAATCTCTTGAAAAAAGAGCAATATTTATTAAACATCCAATTAAATGCATGTATTATATACTTTCTGTTTGTGACATGGTAATAAAGAGTCTGTCACCATTTCCCTTACAAATTCACTTTTCAGACATTATAGTGTAAAACTGACCTCTTCCACTATGAGGTTTCAACTTGAGAAAAAATGAGATGTAAAGGTCTACTTTCAACAAGAACTAGCTGGATTGCCCAGTACACAGTGGTTAAATGTGGAACTACTTTTCATTAATGAACAGTGGTATTCAGAATTTATCAGGCTTTCTTTTCTGTAATTTTTAAAGTTAAATGAACCTTGAGTCTTCAAACCCGAACTCAGCACTTTGAACATCAGTTTTTATGTGGATTCTCCTGGGGGCTGCATGAAACAAGCAGGTAGACAGTCTGTGGACCATTCTGTTCAAGCTGAAACCTATAACAGCTTAAACAAGAACACACTCTTTCCAAGTA
The DNA here is from genome assembly GCF_016699485.2 of Gallus gallus. Classification (NCBI taxonomy): domain Eukaryota; kingdom Metazoa; phylum Chordata; class Aves; order Galliformes; family Phasianidae; genus Gallus; species Gallus gallus. Next base: position 46,338,631 of record NC_052536.1, on the reverse strand, counting down.
CTGAAAATTTATAGTGACCCTCATTCCTCGAACAGTGTGGTTCCAGAAAAACTTGTCTGATACTTCAGATGTTAAACAAGACTTCCTAACCAGGAAAACTAGGAAGACTTCAGTTTTCACTGGCAGCCCCAAATAAGAGTGTTCTTGGTGCAACAGAGTAGAGCACTTTAAAACAAACAAAAAAACAAACACACAAATAAAATCAAACATATTTGTGTGAGGTGCAGTTTGGTTGCAGCATATGATGTGAGAATGGGTCTCCATAATCCTCTGAGAAGAATCACTCTAGGACTATGTGCCTTTGTATAGCCTATTACTATCCATTCCCTGCCTCTTTCCACACCTCCTTTTCATTTCCTAAAGAAAATAAAGTTTTTTCAAGTAAAATATTTTCTTCTTAGGCCTACGTCATATATATCTCTCAGAACACAAATAGAACTACATGTACACATATAAAGAGATGGCCTTTAAAAACTTAAAAGTTTCACTATTGCTACCTTCCAATCTCATCTCTTCTTTTTTTTTCTCCATTTTGCTAAAGTATACAAAAAATAGAACTGAGCCAGCATAAAAACTGATGAAATCAGTTCTTAGAAGGAAATCAATTCCATACCACAGTACAACCTAGATCACCTTAGAGGCACCACATTAGCAACTCGAGGCTGTACTATAATCTGCTAAACTGTCATCACACTCCGTGCTCCAGCATTTCCCTCACTGGGCTCTTTCTGTCCTTGGTACCATCTGGCTTGCAAAGATGTCCTCATAAGTCCTCATTCTACAAAGACTACTGTGGAGATATCGTCTTCCCAAAGAAACTGAGCTCTGAGCTTTTAGGAGCTTAGTCACCCTAGATCTTCAAAAAGAGCTTCAAAGATATTGTGTATTTTATGACACGTGAGTTTCAAGTCAGACTCCTGATTTTTGGCCAATGGTTGGACCTGGCAATTCTATTTAGCCTAGCAATTTTCGCTATGGCTACACCATGGCGCAGCTAAAATAAACAGATACCTCTCCCTCAGATTTGCCAGCATAACTGCACGTCTAACTGCCTTCTAATTCATCTGCAGTCAAAGTGGTAGGAAGTAGGGCTTTTCAAATACAGCTGATTTTGACTAATGTAGGTTAGGCAGGAATACACACACACACAAAATAGAAAATGAAAGTATACAATGGACTGAAGAAGTACTAATTCAATTTTAAGAAGTATTAACAGGTGAAAACAGAGGTGGTACCCTCTTCAGCCATCTCAGCTATGTGCAGAACAAGAAGCTGAAGGTCAACAAATTCATTTAACACAAGACACACTAAGACAATAAAAAGTATGATTCAAATAATGCAACCATATAGCTGTTTCAAAGAAAACATTTTACACAACTAACTTAATCATAACTTGAGAAATATTTTTTTTAATTTTTAATTATCAAATTAAAATGTTATTTTATTAATAATATCGTATTAATATTAATTAATATTATTAATATTATATTACAGCATCAGGAACTGCTGTTGCAGTTACAAACTAACATCTTTAAAAGTACTTTTATACTTGCTATCATAAACAATGCAAAGATTGTTCTAGAAGTTATGCTCACTCTTTTTTTTTTCCAGACATAGACTAGTTAATATTAATTCAGCATTAAAGACAGATATCACAATGGGATCTTATGCTATGACTTAAAAAGGAATTTGTAAGCACATATTTGAGCAAAACTGATCTTTTAGATGAAAATAAACAGCAACAAATTTCACCCCAAATTTTCAAACTGTTGTCCTTCAGCACAGTTCCACACCTCCTGGCAGCAAGAGCACACCCAGGAGTTACTTATAAACCTGAATTCTCCAATATACCTGGCTTCCTCAATATCATTACTGAATGACTAACAAGTCCAGCTCTGATTTTTGAGTCCAGCATACAACCAGTGCTTCAGACCAGCTTTTCTGTCGTTTATGAAATTTCACACCAGTGCTACTATAATCAGAATACAAACTTTGTGCCATAGAAATAAACATTGTCCATTTGGAACTTAAAGATGGGTAAGAAGAGCAGAGTAGAAAACAAATCCAGAGAGCAGTAAGTCGAAATAAAAAATGCATTAAAAATACTGCTTTGAAAAAGTTTAACCATATATGTAGACAGAGTAAATTGACTGATTATATTAACTTCTTTACTACTGAAAGATGTTCTCACTGTGGAGCTTTGCGGAGAATAGAAGCTGGATGGTCCTCCGCTGCTTATCCAGCAGTCTGGCAGAGATGTTTTCCATAGAGTTTTGTCACCTTGAACCACTTTATCCCTAAAAATCCAAAGGATTTGTTATATCAGGGCTTTCAAAACATTTTTTGCCAGAAGTGTTAATATGTGTCATTAAAGCTGCCAAGTTGCACATAACATAGAGAGACTCTCACTGGAGTTTATAGAATCTGACACAAGAATGCTAAAGAAAACAGAGCACGTGTATGGAGAGTGACAGCTGATTATTTACTTTTACATATTTTTCAAAGTATCAATAAATCCATCTGAAGCTTCCTGGGGTTGATGTGTTCTAAGAACAGCAATCCACTAATTATTATTTAGTTGCATTTGTCCTCCACATACAAACAGCTTCCCCCCAGCCCCTACAGAAACATATGATATGCCTTAAATGAGCTTCTAATTAAAAAAAAAAAAAAAAAAAATCAGCTTCCAGGAATGCCTATAAAGGTATGGGGAAAGAAAATTATAAAGTAATATCTATCCTACAAAACATTGAGAACTACTTAAGTCCCACTGCTAGCTTAAAAGTTCAACAGGACAATTAAAATAATAGTGATTTGCTCCACTGCAACTTGTTGAGAATGCAAATTCTACCTCAACCCACAGCTTCTGAAATGCATAATGTGACAAGTTCAGAGAGCCACAATTAGAGGCGAGGCTATCAATTTAAGGTAAGACATCATAGAAAGCTAGTTATTGAATCTCACCAAATTTTAATAATTTGGTTTGCTATATTTCTTATTTGCCATTTGCTTCATGTGTTGAAATTTCAGGGCATTATATTTGGTCACTGCTGCAGCTTATGGCATCACTGTAGGAATTCATATGTATTTGGTCAAGTAGTAAGCTTTTAATAGAACAGAACGTTGTGCATGCTTAACAAGAAACTTTTCAGAGCTTTGCAGCTCTTTAAATATTTTGAGCACAGAAACCTTAAAGTCTGTTTCAACTCCGGGGTCAAATGATCTTTACAAGTGACTGCAAGAACTAGCTATGAACATGAAGTATAGCAATGGGAATTTGAGTCTGCCTATTTTGTTTTAGCCAAGATTCCAGGATTACAGGCCCTTATACAATTACCTCTGAAGATGACATGAAAACACGCTCGTGATCAGGACCACAAGCATAGGGGAAGAGAAAACACTGCTGCTGAAAGCAGCCCTTCCTCATTGTTCCCCTCTACTCTGTCCTTTTAAGGTCCCATCTGGATGGAGTACTGTGTCCAGGCCTGGGGGCCCTAACACAAAAACAGAGCTGCTGGAGCAGGTCCAGAGGAGGGGCCACAAAGACTATCAGAGGGCTGGAGAACCTCTCCTGTGAAGAAAGGCTGAGGCAGTTTGCCTGAAGAAGTTGGGTTTGTTCAGCCTGGAGAAAAGGCTCCTGGAAGACCTCATTGCAGCATTTCAATACTGAAAGGTAGCTCATAAACAAGTGGGAGACTGACTTTTTACAATGAAAGTGATAGGACTAGGGGGAACAGCTTTAAACTAAAAGAGAAGAGATTTAGGTAGATGTTAGCAGGAAATTATTTACTCAGAGGACAGTGAGGCAGTGGCACAGGCTGTCCAGAGAAGCCTTGGGTGCCATCCCTGGAGGCATTCAAGACCACTTTGGATGGGGCCCTGATCTGGTAGGTGCAATCAGCCCACAGCAGGGGATGGAACTGGATGGGCTTTAAAGGTCCCTTTCAACCCAAGCCACTCCTATTCTCTCCCCTCAAACAGCAGTATGAATATCCTAAATTCCCCTCCCAGCTCTGCCACTTACTCTTATGCTTCCTGACTAACAAAAACAAAACAAAAAGAAACCACACAGCTGTGATTAATTCTTTATCCATTTAAATTTTGCCTACAGAATTATAAGGCCTTGAAAAGACTCCAAAAACAAAGTTGGTTCCATGTCCCCCTCCTCCTTTGGTCTCAATGGACAATAAACCTTGCAGCCTACAGGACAATTCAAATACAGTTGAGTTAAATAGAGATTGAACAAAAACTGAACTTATAGGAACAGAAAGAGGGAGATTCTACGAAATAATCCAGCTTCAGATAAAAACTGAGGAAAAGAAGGAGAAAAGGAGGCAAAGTTGCAAAGGAAGGAGAAGAAAATAAGGAATAAGTTAAAAAAAAAAAAAACGTTTTGTCTTTCCTACAGATATTTTGAAGCAATTCCTCACCTTGGTATTTACTTGCCTTTGGAATGCCAATGGACACAAGGAGTGGATTTCTGCTACAAGGATGTTATGGCATCTCGGCCCAAAACTGAAACGTAAAACCTCTCTGCTCATCTGCTGCTCATCTCAGAGAACTTTTCAATCACTGTTGCTTCCCTCAGTGAACAGGACTCTCAGTTTTTAAATGCAAAAATCTCTCCAATCAGCATGGCTTAGTGCTTATCTTCAACCAGGATCCACAAGTGAGATGCAACTGGCAGAAGACTTATACTAGGCTTGACCTAGCATTTTGTCTGGTCAATCTAAGTATATATTTTGTGATAATCATTTACCAACTTTCTAAGCAGAAAATATAGGTCTCTGGGGTCCCCATTATAGTATCATCTCAGAGCACAAAATTTCATGCAAAAATAAATATATCAAAAAGATAATCTGTATTAATTAGTGACATGCTAGAAGAAAAAGATTTCCTCTTCTTTATTAAGAAGTTGCTATATATTACATCCCCTTCGAGCTTGGCATTTAAATATAGTTGTTTTCTTTGTTTCCAATAACGTCTCAGCCACAATTACTTAATAAATTATAAATCACAATGTAGTTTTTATGTAAATGCATTTTTGTGCTCAAGCACAGGATTAATGTTTGCATATGCAAATGAACAAAGGATATGTTCAAAGAGGTCATGGTTCAAATCACTGCAAACTTTAAAATGCTTTACTGTGTTAATGGTTGAATATGACAGCATTCTCTTTTTCTCCTTTAACAATTAATAACTTGTTTTAAATGTACCTGTTGCTAATATCTAATTTCTGTTAAGCACAGCTTCATGGAAAATATGGTCATGTGTCAGTGTATAGTTCCTGCTTGATGTTGCATATAATTCTTATAATATTCTGAATGGCATGTGCTAATTATTTAGCACAATAGCTCATCTTATGGAGATGTAAGGCTGTAAAAGAAGGGTGGTAATTACTTAGGATGAAATGCCTTTTTTTCTTTTTTTTTTTTTTTGTAAAAACCAAAGTGTGGGAGGCAAAAATTAAAAAAAAAAAAAAAAAAAAAAAAAAGGGAGGAGAGGGGGGAGCATGATTGAGTACTAACTTAAGAGGGCCAGAAGGATTAATATTTTTAAGCTTTTTTTTTTTTTTTATCTTCAAATCAAGATCTGAAGCTTCCAGTGCAGACAGAACAGAGCACAGAAATATGAAGCAGTTGCTTAATGGCCAAATTCTATTCTTCCATGACTTCCCATATGACTGATAGTGCTTAAGTTCTTACCTACTTCTCTGTTAAAACTTAACTGTAAGAGCTCACCCATACACTCTATGCAAAAGACTAATGTATTTGACGCCTAGAAAAGTTTCAAAAATCCACACAGAGAGAAAATAGCCTAAACTGACACAGAAGTAAAGAAATCACACAAATGAAAGCAACCAAGAAAACAGGTTCACACTATATACAAACACTTTTACAAGTATATTGGACCTAGATTTAAAAAATATAAACACCTATACATAGACTAAATAGAAGTGATTAAATAAAATATATCAACTCTTATGTTTCAGAATATGATTTCTCAAAGTTCTGAGCATCACAACTTCTTCAGCCTAAAAAAGGAGGAAATACTTGAAATCTCTTTTAGAAAAAGATTAAAGCATGACTAAACTGGGGATTTAGTCAAATTGGATGAAATATGTACAATTTATGAGTTCAATTTCGCCCACAATTATTGATCCTAGTGCTTTTAGTCACAAAATCTTGTCAGAAAGGTCACAGAAAGTGGTTGGACATATCAAGATAGACAATGGAAATATAGATGAAATATAAAAATAGACAAAAAAAAAAAGAACAATGAGACTCAACCCAAAGGACTCAGATTATATTCTGAAAACTCATTAATTGTATGGAGAGAATAATGCATAAAATCATAAGAGTGCTCATTTAAACCTACATGTAAACACTCTCTAGACCTCAAATCTTGGTTGCAGAATCTCTATTAATCAGCTTAAATGTTCAGGAGCAGTGAATCTTCAGCTTCTATGTGCTCAATGAGATACAACTTAAAAAAAAAAAAAAAAAGCCATGAAAACCACATCACCAGTAACAACTAAGCTATATATTTTGCATTTTTTGTGTGTGTGTGTGTATTAAGGATTAATTGCAAGCTTCAGGTTAAAAGGAAGGACGCGTGGCTTGCTCAGAAAAATCTGCTCCTGTGAATTTATAAGACCAGAATAAGTGCAGAGAAAATTACAATTTTCTTGTGAAGATTTGTCTAAAGAAATTGGTGAAATCCATTGAATAGGTTGTAATGACAGAGCTTATATGACATTTCAAATATCAATTCAGTCCTCAGACAGGTCATATTGCCAATATTTAAATTGAAAAAGGATAAACTAATATTACCTTAAACTGCTCTATATCATCATCTCAGAGATAGAACGCAACACGATTCAACTTAAGCTGAAATTTTACAGAATATTTGTGAATGGCTGATCCAGAGCTCACAGCTAACTCTATGCTGAACATACATCTACAGCGGGTTTCCTGCTTCTACCGATGATGTGAACATTAAAATTGCCACTGACTTCTACCAGAACCAAATCAAATACTATAATTATATACTTTGTGCTATCTGTACTGTACTGTATTATTATCTATAATTGATTATTCAACTCGGTAACTATTGTTCTTTACAATGCTTTTGACACATTGTTTTATACAGCACTTCTCCTGCAAAGTTGATGAGCATAGACATTTCAGACGTTTTACCACATGTAAGGAGGAAGGTAATGCAATGCAGCCTAGTTCAACTTACGCAAAGCCACATCCATCTCCTATGAGTCTGTGTTCCACAGTGACAGCCTTCAGCTGAGAAACAGAGCTCAATATTCTTGATACTGTGGAAATGCAGTGAGAGAAAAATACCTACTACAAAAAACTTTGCTAGATGGATGAGATAAATGATTAGCATGGGGGGAAGAATGGCAGAAAAAAAACACAAAGCAGTTGGTTACTCAACAAGGAGGTGCAGCATCAGAAGTTACAACTCAAGTTCCTGAGATCCTCATCACCAACCACAGTTAAGAGTCATTTCCATCAGGTGCAAGCCCATAGAGACACAGACCAGGAATTCTTGGCTGTTCCTGTGTACCTGCTCCTGCCTGGTGCAACATACCTCTGTTCACACGACCATGCACATGGTGGACTGGAGCAACTAATAGCTCTCTGAAAAGTATTGGTTTTCTTTCTCTGGACTAGTATTCAGTTTTGGTCCTCAGCCCTTACAACATGCAGATAGGAGATTTTCAGGCTCTCTTCTAAAAAGATATATTTAAATATCCACTAGGAAAGCACTTTATTATATTCTCAAGAGAAGAAACCCCTGCAGCCTGTCCCCTCAGATTCCTTTATATCAACCTAAATAGAGAAAACTGTTTCTGTATTTCCCTTTCCAATTTTCCAGTAAGATAAATAAGAGTTGGGTTTTTAAAGATATCTAAACTAGTAGGCTTAGTTCCAAGTAGTCTTAGTATTTCCAAGAATGCCAAAGTAACGTCTACATTACTTTCAGATTAAGAAAAGAACCCTGAGGGGAAAAAAAAATAATTAAAAAAAAAATATATATATATAGTTGGAGTGTAACAAGTTTCCTAATCACAAAAATATTTATTTTTGTATCTTCAGAACATATACTACTGCTTCCCATAATTAACAAATGAGATTAAATGTTAACCAGTTTAAATCTGTCAAAATATTTTAATAAGGGGGGCAGATGTTCTGTTTTGTTAAGTATCACTATTTACTTTATGAGGTAATAATAACCTTACCTTTCCTCTGCAATAGTTAATAGTAAATGGTTAGAGCTTGCCAAAGAGCAAATAAATCATTACACTAAATACAGGTTGTCAGGCTAGTTTAGTACCTTGTACACTCCATTTTGCTTAGATAAATGGCTTAGAATGGAACTTACGGTCTATGCTATTTTCTAGAAAGATTCCAGCTTTTCTATTGCGTATAGTTTCTTATGAGTTATTTAAAAACGTACTAAATCAATATGTAGACTTTACACTGATTGGCTTACTTGTTTGGGTAGACTCCATAAACATAAAAATATGAAAGAAGCCACAGACCTCCCAAGAATATCATTACAGCGTACTACTATGTGTAAAAAGACTGTGGCTTTGGTAAATAAATAAATACACCAGCACAGAACTCAAGCAAGCTAAAATCTAGAGTGCTGCATCCAGGCCTGGGGGCCCCAGTACAAGAAGGACATGGAGCTCTTGGAGCAGGTCCAGGGGAGGGCCACTAAGATGATCAGAGGGCAGGAGCACCTCTCCTACAAGGAAAGATTGAGTGAACTGGGCTTGTTTAGCTTGGAGAAGAGAAGGCTCTGGGGAGACCTCATTGTGGCCTTCCAGTACTTAAAGGGAGCATATAAACAGGAAGGGGAACAGCTGTTTATGAGGGTGGATAGTGATAGGACAGGGGGGAATGGTTTTAAACTGAGACAGAGGAGGTTTAGGTTAGATATTAGGAGGAAGTTTTTCACAAGGAGGGTAGTGACACACTGGAACAGGTTGTCCGAGGAGGTTGTGGATGCCCCTGGAGGCATTTAAGGCCAGGCTGGAAGTGGCTCTAGGCAGCCTGGTCTAGTGGTTAGCGAACTTGCACATAGCAGGGGGATTGAAACTAGATTATCATTGTGGTCCTTTTCAACCCAGGCCAATTCTATGATTCTATAAGACTGACACATTTCCTTAGAGTTCACTTTTATTTAACTGTATTAGTAACCCTTACATTCATCCTTCTTCAAATTTGCAAGTGTTCATCTCCAATGAAATAAGTAGCCAGATTTTAAAGCTACTACTGGAGACAGTAAATGCGTGTTAAATGTCAGACATAAGTGGATCCAGACAAAATTTGACCCTGACTCATGAGACAGCTCCTGACAGGCTATTACACAACTCAAGCCCCAGTAAAATCCATCTTGTGAACTTGTCAACTAAAAGTTTATTTTTCCTGTTGACTATATAGGTAATGGCTGCTTTTTGCACAAATAGAGATATCTGAAATTTTGTACAAAAAATATTTTTGCACAGAAATCTATTCATTCATCGTTCACTACTTAATTTTTCCCTGCTATCAAAGTCCTGTCATCAAATCTCAGAAAAGGCATAACTTGGAAAGTTACGCAAGGCGAATAGCTAATAACAGTTGAAGGAAAGAGAACACAAGTTTCATAGGCTGATGGGTATATAAACTATTTGTAGAACATAGAACACTTGAGAACAGCCACCCTGCTTGTGGAAAGAAGAATGAGGTGGTAAGTGAACTGTGAACACGGGAAAGGTCCAATAAATTGGCTCACTTATTCACACTGAATAATTCAGACAGCTTGACTCAACACTAGATATACTCCTTACTCCTTTTAAAGGATTAAAATATTCATGGTTTCTTCTGTCAAATGCCATTATCTCTCTGTAACATCAGGAGCAATGGTTATCTTACCAAGGGCTGTATGAAGACTTGGATGTGGGTCATCAGTTCCAGATGTAGAAGCTGCCTGGCTAACCGCTTCTACCAGTGATCGCAGACTCATGTCTGTGTATCCCACACTGCTCTAGTCCTAGCACAGGCAACCTGAAATGCTATTGTCATCTTTATTGCTCCTGTTTTAGTGCCACATAAGCACTTCTGTGCTGCCTGAGAGTACAACATAGTAAAAACTCAGGAAGAAGGGTATCTCCTCTCTGTCACAGCTGTTACAAGGTCACCTTGGGCATTATCTTAACCTCAATAAAACAAGAAATTCCCTTCACCAGCACAGACAGAATGAACCTCCCTTGCCCTTTCTACAGCCAGACACTCAAAGCCAAATGGGAGGAAGTGAAAACAAGGAAGAAGGATGCTGGCATAAGTACTTTCTGTCGGGGAAAAGCACGAGAACAGGTTACATGGAAGCCACCAACTTCCTTAAAGTGGTCATTAGCATCTCTCAAAATAAAATGCCAGGGATGAAAAGCTACTGTTCAGTACATTGTGAGACATCAACCCCCAAAGATGCTTTTATTTAACTATTTCAACCTTTCAGTTTGTTTCATTCACTTTTTGTAAGATGCATAGGCTTTAGAAAATCTTTAAGAACTCTCTGTGTATTTGGAAATTCCTCTTTAAGACAATCCAACCTGTTCAGTTTTTTCAGTAGATTTTTTCCATTTTCTTTTAAAGACATCTTAATTAGTCTAATCCTGACTGGTCTCTTTCCAATGTTCCTGTTGGCACAGTAGGATTTCAATTAACATTCTGCTTCAGCGCTGCAAATGCCCTTGCTTGGATTTTTTTTTTTTTTTTTTTTTTTTAATGTGCTATTTTGGATGCCATCTCTCTTCTTTTTTCTTCTTCAAAAATTGTTCAGCCTCTAAGAGGTTTTTGGAAGCAGAGGTTGTTCTGCCAATTTGTGCTTTCTGAGCTTATCAAGAGATAGTGCATCATTAAATTCCCTCTTCCCCTCCCCCCCTCCCCTATTTGAGGGTTATATTCCTTGTCTGTTCTGACCACATCATTCATCCCCCTTTCAATCCCTTCTGGTTTCATTGCAGCAAGTTCATGCTTCTTGTCCTCAGCTTCAAGGCTCTTCAAAACTCCACCCTTCTTTATTTGTCTGTTCTTATCTCTAATTGCTTTTCTCCTACTCACACACATACACACGCTCTTTCTTCTAATCCACCAATAATAACAATCTTCTCTGCTGTTTGTCAGCTTCTCTCCCGCAGCTCCACCCTGCCCCTCACACATACAGTGCCCTCCTTGAACTGAGCTGTCAGGCAATTGTCCTCGTTCTTTGAAATCTATCCTTTAAAATCCACCTCTGCTACAACATCTAAAAGAAATCAGCTAATTAATGACGGTTATGTTGAGGGGCAGATGGAGTAGCTGACATTTACTTTACAACAATCAAAAAAAAAAAAAAAGAAAACAACCCTTTTGTGTGAATGTATCTTAATCTATTCTAGACTGCTTCTGAAGGGACAACACCACTAAGGAAGCGGTGACAAGATCCTTCTAGTTGCACACATCATCACCTATTCTTCACCTGGTTTGCACATTTAAACTATAAACTATAGGATAGCATCTGAAGATATCTCTATCCTGCATGCTGTGTAGGATAACTGACAATCTTTAAGTGAAATCAGAAAGGATAGCCACAGCAGCATGGACCTCCTAGAATGCAACTCATTTGCTCAGAAATCATCCTGTATCATACAATACATATCCACAGTAATTTACACAATGACAAAATTATCTTACTTAAATTATGTTGGAAGTGTATAACATTCATCCCTACAACAATACTGAATTGAGTATCTTACTATCACTAAATTGCTTAATGATGAAAATATAACCAGACTTACACTTGACCAGCAAAAGCTAAGTTTTCAAATACAGGTGGACTCGACTTTAAAGACCATTATCTGAAAGCATCCGCTTACATCTATGGTAGTTATAGTCAATCAGAGGCAAACAAACAAAATGCTGCTCTAAACCTGTAAGCTTATGTTCCAGACCTGACCCTTGTAAAATTTTACTGCTTTAATACCACTGTGAACCTCATCTATTATGCTAGAAAATAGAGAGAGACAGATCTGTTCCTAATCACTCCTTTGCATTGCTCTTAGCTACAGAAATTGACTCACCTTAACCACATCGATCCACTAAACAAATCAGACCATTCTGTACTTACTCATCTTCTCTTGAAAACTACTTTAAATTCTCATTCCATCAGTTTTCAATCACCAAAAAAAAAAAAAGTAAAATATCTGCTAGTTAACAAATTTGTTGCAAAATCTAAATATTTAGAGAATGATAGAACAGTGGTAAACCAGGACTGCTGCCACAGTAAAACTGCTTCAGTTTGAAACAGTTAATCTAGAAAGTAATCTGCAGCAGGTGGATGAAAGTTTTCAGCTGTGGATAAATAGAAAGTGACTAATAAGAAAAAGGATCATTTCCACTTCCTTTATAGGGACAGAATAGTGCTTATTATTATGTTTGTACTTATTTTGTTAGCATAAAACCTATTAGAAAACTTCAAAACGCAATAAATAAATAAATAAAATTACTGCAACACTCCTTTCTCTATTAAATCAGAGTTTTAAGCCCTACAGTCTTAACCTGAAAGCAGCTCAGATCACCTCCTTCTCTAGCACTAACCCACTGCTACGAATTTCTGAGATTTCATGAGAGATCAGGCGCAACCATATGGAGATGTAACAACATTGCCTGAGGAGCCCAAATGACCTTCCTATCCTGTTTCTACAGTGTAACCCCATTATAACCATTCGCAGATGGACAGTTTGTGGCTGCACCTGAAGTTTCCATGTCAAAGTCAACCCAGATAGAACGGGAACGCAGCCAAGCTGCCACTCACTGTGTAACACCTCACAGGTTCTGGTACTAAGGGGCCTCACCCACATGATCTGGGAAAAAAGGGAGCACTGCAAAAGAGACACATGAACAAGCCTGCCAGGGTGGAGGAAGTTAACTAAGAAAGAGCATGCTCTGTACATGGATTAAGTGAATATAATTTGGGCCACCTTACATCATACTATACGTCAAAGTCACTATTAATTTAGCATCATGACTCTGTAATATTATTAGGTTGTTAGTTCTACCTATCAGTGAAATGTAAGTATCTTATTACTTCAGCTTCAGAAAACAACATACAAAATGAGATGTTTACCCGCTTTATATATTAAACATGCAAAACTATACATGCTTTTTTCTTCTTTTCTTTTTTTTTTTTAATTAAATTGATGGTTCTAGCAGGTAGGGGAGGAACATGTAGCTAGTAATAGGAAGGAAAAAAAGTGTGTGGGATCTTCTTTTGAGTATAATTCTTCAGTACATTAAATGAGACGAACAAAAGAGAAATTAAACATAATACTGTGCCATGGTACTGTGACATAAGTGTCAACTTAGAATTTCAAATACAATTATAAGAGTCTTCTAATAATTATATAGGTGGCAAACAAGGCTTTAGGGCAAACATATGTGGCAAAAAATGACTAATGGCATTCCACAGAAAATCAGCTAAGCCTGACCCCTCCTATGCATCATATTGTGGTAAGGTCAACCTGGTGGAAAGGTTAAGAGTAGTTAATGTTAAACACTGACCCATCCCTCCCCAGTCTTTTCCATATTCATAAGAAACTATCATCCATATTCATGCAACAAGATAAGTACCTTCAACATACAGAGGTTAAAAAAAAAAATGAAGATTTTACTTCTTTACAATCTTATTGAGTGCCATGACACTAATTCCCAGAGCATGGATCAGGACATAAATTAGGGTGTCTGTAAAGCTGGGAAGGATGGGTGAACAGAAAACATAGAGCAGCCTCTGGGTGATCTTAAATATTGAAAATATCCTGTAATCTTGAAATTGTAACAAGACCCCAGAAAATGTAATTTCAGTACATGAGTAGAGCACTGGTTTCAGGAAATAGGATGCATGCAAAGGTCTGCTTTATACAGATCCAGTTGCATACCTATAAATCCATGGTACCTAGAACTTGAACTTCTAATCCTCAGAAGTACGTTGCATGAGAGGCCCAAGGCTACTTTATGACATGACTGGGAATATTTGTACATTTTTTAGCAGTGGAGGAAGTCTCTGAGGCCAAGGGATGGCAGGGCTCAGGTCTCCCAGCCTCGAGGCATACCCTTGTGCTGGGCAGCCCCTCGCCCATGGTGGTACCTGCTCCACAAAGGTAGACACAAACTGTCAGCCCCTTAAAGCAAGGGAGTTTCTTCCCAGCTTCACACTGAGGCACTCTGCATCTGGAGTGAATGAAACTTTCAGTGTGCTGCAGAGAGCAGGTTGTGTACAAATAAGGTGATGACTGACAAAAGTCAACAGATAAAGGCCAAAATTGTTCTAAAATGCCTAAATTCACTTTATGATATTTATGCTTTTCTCATTGTAATTACTTGAAGGAGAGGTAAAGCAGAGATATTCATTATGACACAGTGTGCTTTCCAAAATCTCCCTTCATTTTGCAAGAGTTGCAGAGGAGTTTCACAAAAAGCATTGAGAAAGTTTATAAACACGTAAGTAAATATTTCCTTCCATTGACAAACACTTTTTTGTCACTTACTGTTGCAAAAGAACTATATTACTGATAAAGGCAACTGTCCTGAATGTTCCACATAATAGGTGAAATCATCAACCTTTGAAAACTTCGTAGAGTTCTCTGGATGAAAGAGAAACCAAGCAGACAGAAGTCAACATTGGTTAAAAAAAAAAAAAAAAAAAAAGATTTCTAAATAGTTTGATTTTACTTTTGATTCTATATCAAGATTTTTCAGCATGTTATTAGCACTACAGCTGAACTGTGAAGTAGAACACTGTAGAATTTGCTGATGATAGTGCAATAAAAACTCTAGAAGAAAATGACTCGCAAATAAGTGTGGCCTTTAAAATTTAGTGACCATTCTTAATCAAATACTTATTTGACAAAATATTACCCAGAATGAGACAGAAAAAATAAACTAAGAACAATTGTGAATGGACATCACAATAAGAAAAGATCACCCAGCATCGCAATTTAGAATATTTTTCTATATGGCTATCTGGAGATAAGATAGTTTGGATGCTGGTAGCAATACAACCATTGAACCCTAGGGAGACTAATTTAATCTATTTTTGTGTTGGTTTTTTTTTAGGCAGGACTTCATAATCCCAGTCAAAGCACCATGCTGTCTTAGTTTGCTTCTGTCTAGCTCCACTTTGGGCACATCAATATCAAAATTTGTGATTATCTAAATGTCAGTACAGATTGATAAAATTGAAATATGCTTTATATACATAATTTTTATTTCTTGGAGGCATTGAGTATTCATGTAAAACAGATGTCAGTGAACAGGTTTGCTTGTATAGTGAGGAGAGCATATCAGTGGAGAAACACCACTAATGGAAACAAGAGTTTTACATATAGCCAAGGAGAATAA
This sequence comes from Gallus gallus, assembly GCF_016699485.2. Taxonomy (NCBI): domain Eukaryota; kingdom Metazoa; phylum Chordata; class Aves; order Galliformes; family Phasianidae; genus Gallus; species Gallus gallus. Next base: position 46,323,188 of record NC_052536.1, on the reverse strand, counting down.
CAGGCCTTTAGATTAGGTCCTGCCCATTTCAGAAATCTGAATGTGTTCACCTGAAGTCCTTTTGCAAAGGAAGGTTGCTCCAAAAGTAATGCCTTCTATTTCCATGGAAACTAAAGTAGATACAAAGAGCAAAACAACACTATTTGATGGAGCAAATTCTCAGCTACAAAACTCTAGTTTTCAACATTGTCACCACCATGAGATATGCATTTTTGCCAGCAATGTATAAGAGCCTGCATGCCGCTCTCATCAAAATGTGCATGGCTGTCCAGAACATGGCTTATCTTTCACACTGCCGTTGTCACTGCTGAAATACACCACCCAAAGCCTCACTGTGCTCGTATCCACTGTTCGGTCTCCATAAGTGTTCAGCAAGCATTGATGAATATCAGTGGGTTCCATTTTCTCCTCATGGGAAAATACAATTCCACACCTTCAGTTCATATGCACTTCCATATCAGACATCACTGTGTCAGACTGCCCTTCTGCTGCTATCTGTCACAGAGCAACAAAATGTAATAGAATATTGGCAGGAAGGCTCAATGTCTACTGCCATACCACCAACATCTGCCTCTGATTTCCTGAGCCAACATCATAAAATAGGAGGCATTACTTTTGGAACAGGTCTTGTAGTTCAAATGCCTTTGAGAGAGAGGCTCTCTCTACAGAATTCTCTAAGAAACGTATACAGTGAAACAATCTAGCACATTTTGTGCTCTCTTGGCAAATGAATAGGGAAAAACTTGTCAGCAGTCTGGACTATGCAGAGCGGAAAAGTGAAGTAAACATGCAGAGAGTGCAGCAGTGGTTTGGGTTAAAATATATATTACTGCTTTGAATTATGTGCTTTTCTGCATTTATTTTGTTTCCATTTGTCAGTGTATCTGTAGCAAATTCTTTGTGGCTTTAGTATATTCCAAGGGCGTAAGTAGTTCTTCCTCTCAGTAATCTACAGAAATGCTTTAGGCCTTTGACAATGAGAATTACAGAGACTTTTTCTCAAGTAAATCAGGCACTTTGGGATTCATGTGAATGCAGTGCTTCTCAGAGAAGCTGGACTACACAGACTCAATTGCCACTGTATTCTGAAGGCCTTCAGTAGATCCTCTCTTGGCTAACGCCATAAAATAGTCTTTCTTTCTCTTTGTCCCTGAAACTTTCAGTTTTCCACTGAACTCTCAAAGCTTAGTTCAAAGTGTGAGGTTATAGACTTGTTGCCTTCTCTCCACAGTTGTCGGTGACTGGAAGCTCTCCCCTTGCTATACCATTCAGCATGGCTAGAGAAAAAGGACACTTCAGCAATGTGCCCCTTCGTCCACAGCAGGCAATCTACCAACACATGTAAAACCTGCCCTTGCTGGATATCACAGCTTCCACTGACAGCATGAGCACTCCTGCCAGGAAAGGAGAAGGCTTCTGACAGCTGAGTCTATGAGGTCTGGTATCAGCTCTGGTGTCCATGTGTGCTCGGTTCTCCCCCACTTTGTCTTCTATTCTGCAACTACACAGTCCTGTAAATAAAAAAGCTAAGCCTGATCTTTACCTACATTTTCTTTTTAGGATTACATTTTAAAAAATCTCTCCATCCCCAACTCTCGTAATCAATAGAATGGAATCAATATATAAGGGTCAAGACCTTTTCTTTTTCCTGTGGCTAATCTTTTTGTAGCTTTGCATTTTAAATAAAACTTGTATTCCATCTGTGAAAAGGATATGAGGAAAAAAGCCAGCTGATTAGTGTCTCTCTTTTAGGTCTTAGGGTAATGGCTGCTTTTACCTTTCTACTTCAATTCAGCACATTTACAAAGCATTAAATCTGTCAGTATGGCATTAACTTCTATCATGTGCATATTAATAGGAATAATAATCAAAACATCCAGTGAGTTTGGGTGTTAAAACTGGTAATATTTTCTTTAAGTGCTAGTACACATTTGGCTTGGAAGGTGCTCAATATAGCAAAGAATTATAAAACTAAGATTTATCTCCTATTTATACAGAAGTGTTTTGTGTTAGATCTGATCATTTGTACCCCAAAGGGCATTGCTTTGCCATCATGCTGATGTTTTCATGGAACACATTTGTAAAACACAATTTCTAACTTTTGTCACTTCCATTAAGAAGAACGTTGATTAAGTGGAATCAGCATGTAAGAAAATATTTAGCAGCTGTTCTCTTATTGCAAAATCGTAAATATATGGAAAAATAATCACACAGATATTTTATGCCAATTAGCAAATACTTCTTTTAATTAAAGCATGTTGAGCATTACAGTACTGTCTTAATATTACTGAAATTCAAATAAAATGTAGGGATGGTAGAATTTGAGTGAAAAGTCTTCACTGATATATTAGAAAGGTTTTGTTAACAACCCAGCTGAATTGGTTGAGAGAGGTTCAGCTTTTTATGGTTTTTAATATTTTCCCTCTATACATTTTATATCATTACAATGCTCTCACATTAAGAAGGAAAAAAAAAAAAAAAGCTGCTTTCCCTTTAAACAGCACAAAGGATAGGAAAAACTACTGCATTACTCCAAATTATTTGCAGCTTTGGTGTTGCCAACATAGAACAGTTGCAATTCAAGAATATGTTTTGAATTATCATAGATCAGTTTTTACAAATCAGCACTCTTTGTAACAGCTTTCAAAGAATAAAAGAATACAGCCGTGGGAATTCATATTTATGGCTGATGGTAAGTACGATTTAAATGTATCTATTTCACTTATGTTGCAAAGTACTATTATTCAATGGTCCAAAATATTATCAATTTATCTGTATTCACTTTTTATTAGGAAAGAGGTGCATAACCATGCAGGTTTCAACGATGTAGATAATAATAATCAGGAAAAGGAATAGTCCCTGGTGAGGATGAAAGGAATGCATGCTACCTTCTCAGAGACTCAATACTATATTTTTAGGAAAAGCAGCATGCATACAAAAATGCTGTCCTGGAACACATTGAAGGAGTTGACTGGCTTTGTCAACTGCAAAGTAAAAGCCTTTGCTGTACCTTCTGCTCTACCTAATCATTTTTGCCTTGCACATGCCACCTACACACCTAACACTTTGCTGACAATGCTTGTCTTTCTGTACTACCCCCCAAACACAATGGAAAGTTAATTGAATGTTTTATGCTTTAGCAATATCAAAGAAATGAAAAGAACGTAGGTTTCAACTGTATTTCAATAATAAGTGCATTAATTTTTACTTTTTAACTGACACTTGTACTAATTTCCTTAAATGCTCTTTTTTACTCTTTTTTGATCTGTCTGGCTTTGTCGGGTCTGATGATGAGGGCTTACTTCAAATGCAAAAAGATTAGCTCTCTTGCCTTTAATAGCACAATTATAGCTTGTGTGATGTCTAAATCATGAAAGATATCAGGGACAGACTTCTAAAGTCGCATCAGTTTATTACAAAAGTGGTAGTAATCATTTTAATATCAAAATTGCTCTAATTTCCTAGTGGCATTTAGGAACTGTTGGGCACACACACACATACACACAAAGATTAGTAGCCATTTACTTTTAATTTGACTAGGATAATTGTTATAAATAACACAATGAAAATAAAAGGCTCAGTGTTACATTTTCACCTCAACTCAAGATGTCGTTCAGGTACTAAAAGAATATTGCCACATCAAAGCAAGAACCAAGAGATCCAGCTCAACATTTTTAGATATGCTAGAATCTACATCTCATTTTTGGATTTAGTTCAACATGGGACTTATACTAAACACTGAAGAATGAATGTGCCTTCCTTAAAGATATGTAATATGTTTAATCCCATCAATGCTTAGTCTACTTTTAAATCCGGGATTTAATATACTTTGCTATGAGAGGGCAAGATTAAGATACCCTTTCTCATACTGGATCACACCTAACTACTCAAGTATTACTATTAGTTATATTGTGACAGCAAGATGAGTCCCAGTTCAAGACGAGGGTCTGCAACTGATGTAGTGGAATAAAATCTAAGGGAGAAGGAAGAATTAGTTTATACTTCAAACTTACTTTGATTCACAGCATTCAACAAATGGTCATTGCTGGCCAGGATAAAGAGGGAGCCTGGACAAGGAAGTAGCTATGTTTTTCAAGAATATTCCCTGAAAAAACTGTACCACTTACGCAATGGAAATACAATTTGATAAACAATAACAATACCCCAAATCATCTACATAACATGCTGTGTGCAGGATGTGAAAGTGGAAGACCCTTGCAGTCATCTTTTTCAGATATGTCATGGTCTTATATCTGCTTTAACAGTAGTTTCAAAGGAGAATTTGATAGTTAAATCCAGGAGCGAAAATACAAATTGCTCTTGAACGAGTGCGTACAAGCTTTGATAAATTTTAAGTTCATAACAGAGAAAGTGGAACAGTTTGACCCATTGTCAGTCTATTTTAAGATGAACATTTGTTAAATTCTAATGAAAAAATGTAGCACTTAAACTTTGGCAGAAGGACAATTAGTTTTTTTTTCCCTGAATTGAATAAAATTGCATGACACTGATTTTTACTTTAACTGCAAGCAGTGAGTATGAGCTACAACATAATCTAACAGCAAATGGCCATACCTACATGGATATGTCATACAAGCAAAGTTTGTATCAATCTCAAGCATACAAAATTGATGCAGTAAGCCTGCTCATGCAAGAGCTGATTTTCTAGTGTTAAGAACAAGTTGCACCTTTTTGACATGTAAGGCTATAATCAGCCCAGCCAATCAATGCTTTCTACACTGTGAAACAAGAAAAAAAGACTGAGTATTATTATACACCATCAGCTAACTTCTAAACACTTCAGGCACTTCAGCCTGAGAACTTTAAAGTCAATTTACATTAAAACATATCCTTCCTGCCTGTACCGTGCTATGCACACTAGGATTATTTGTTTGTTTTGCATTCTCAGAGATTGCTAGTGAAGTACAGTGATTGGGAAACACACTCTGCCTCCAGCAGGCACTTGAGAAAGTTTATAGGGCAAACAAGCTCCCAGTTTCCCTAGCCACAGTCAGTAGATTTACATGTTACTGTAATGAGAAAGAACAATAAGCTGTCATTCATCAGCAAATGCTATACGTGTCTGTCCATTAAGAGGAAGTACTGGAAGTGGATAATCTTTGCATTCTTAGGTGCTGCTTTGAATATGTCGACTTAGAGAAAAATAACAGACAAAGACAGGCAGACCAAAAAGAAACAGCAGAGGTCTGGAAAAACTCTGGAAGCAAAGCTGATAGCTAGTGTCATTTATGAGATTGAGCAAAGTAAGTGAGGAGGGGGCTGTCTCCACAAGTTTCACTTCTCGGACTGACTTTTGCATGAACCCAAGATAATTAGAGGATGTACCAGCTTAGGACTTCTTGCTCTAACACAGCACATTTCAGACTACACGGTGTAGATTCTTGCCTTAAACAATAGCCTGTTATCATATAAACACAAGCCATAAGCTCCTAGATTCAAGCTTTAAGCTAGCTGGACACACGAAACATAATAGGGCATTTTGTCAGGCTTGAAAGAGGGCAAGATGACTAGGTGAAGCTGGTTTAAGTGTTGCTTCCCAAAAGCGTGTTTTTCTTCTTGGAGTTCTCAAAATCTTCCTGTGATTAGCATCATATATTCCTGTCTCATTTCCCAGCGCAACAGGGCAAAGGTAGGCAAAAGATGGTTACAATAATAAAATAGTTTTAGTTTTAAAAACTGAGACGTGCATGCTTGAGAATTAACATATGAGATGAATATTCTATGCTGTTGTTTGTTTGAATTCCAATTTATCTTCTAAATACATTAAATTCTGTGTTTGTTACCACTTAAAAATGATGAATGAGGGAAACAGTTTTGCTTCTATGAGCTTAGTGTATAATAATGAAATTTAACAAAATATTTTCCTTTCATTTGAAGAATTTGTTATTATAGGTAGAAAATGAAATTTTATTTTATCTAGGAAAAAGATTATCAAACTCATTGTCTTATTTAATGAAGTTAAGAGGTCATGAAGATAAACGTTGTTATAGTATTTTCAGAAGAGAAATTTTAAGAGACAGACCAAAGCATATGAATAAGGCCCAAGATGAGAACTTTTTACTGCAGCATAATCAGCTTTTTCTAGAATCCCTTGCACTGATTTATGGTAATTATGATGAGATATACGGCCAGAGGTCTCTTTTACCTTTAGTACGTCCATGCTTCGTCCTAGATACCTCTGCCATTATGATCCAGTCCTCCTCTTTCGTCCAGCTTATTGAATTTCTATCTATCTACATAATTTACAATTTCCTGCTGAATTAATTTCTTGTAGCCTAATCCTTGAACCGATTCAATCAGATTTTCAGTCTCTACTGCACTGAAACCTCTCTTAAGGGTCTTCTATTCTTCTCCTTGTCAAACTTCAGGGACTGAATCTTCTTACATCTCTCTGAGAACATCTCGACAGCTTTTCCTATAACCAGCCATCTTTTTGCTATTAAATCTTGTCCTCAACACTTTGTGTTATTCTCATTTAATGTGTTCTTCTCAGCTCCCTAAAGAGCACCTTCTTGATATTTCCCTCAGCGCACATTCCTCAACTCTATCCACTACTGTTTGGGGTGACCTCCCACCCCCATCTAACACAGCCTTTTCTTACTAACATGTCTTTTACACAATGTCATATGCATGAATAAATATTTATTTTGTAGTATCTATAAAGATAAGAAGAAATCAAACTGAGGTAGATAAAGATGAGGGTGTTAGAGCTGACTTAAACACATATATATACATACATACACGTATATATACTGGAATAACCAAGTGAAAAAAAGTATGCATAAGGGTAAATTAGCCTCCTACTAAGCTTCATAAATTCACACACGTCTATTCCAGAGACCCTAATAAGGTCTTGTTGAACTTGCCTATTTAGATGGCTAACCCTTTTCTAACATAATCTTTTTCTATATTAATAACTGTTCCAAATGATGTATTTTCTTTATTTGGTAAAGGGACAGAAGAGCTATCTACTTTAAAATGGCACTGATTTTCCACAGAGACATCAGTCTGTTTGGTCAGTATGCTCTGGTTCTTCTAGACGTTCCTTATAGCTTTTTAATAGTATTGCTCACATTCTGGATGGCCTTTCTTCTCTTCCTATGCGGAGTTCTCTAAATAGCTTGCCATAAATGAAGGGTCTTTTTTTTTTCCTTTTTTTTTTTTCTTTTAATCAGGGTTACAGTATGTGGAATAATGAAATCCACATAGTAGGCCAGCACCTACTGCTAGCACCAATAAAAATGCGTTACCTTTTCCTTTTATTTTTTTTTAATGTTTCTGAGGCGGTTTTGTCAACTTTGAATCAAAACAGCTCCTATAGCAGATAAAAATAGATGAGGCCCCAATCACAGAGCAATGACACTGACTTTAGTCAGATTAAATGTGAGAAGAGGAGGTCAATTTTTTTTAATTGCAAGTGGCTAATTCACTGATTGCTTAGAACTATTCATGAATAATTTATATCTCAAATATTAAACTACAAATGGGATGAGTTACTAGGGAGAGTAAGGAACCTTAAACCTGCAACTCTTCCTCTCTGGAGTCTGTGCTTAGATTTAACCTGTGTACCATTTACTTCTTAGTTGTTTTAATGACTGATCTTAAAGCGTGTAATAGCCACATTAAATAATATATTTTAATATAATTATATATATTATATATATATATGTGTACATATGTAATATATAATACATATTATATATAATATACACAATATAATTATAAACCATAGCCAGTGGTTTAGGAAAACTTATTCAAGTGTTTAGCAATTTTAAGAACAAATGGTGATGTACATAACTATTAAATGAAAACTTCATAGGCCAAAATTGGAGCCTGTCATTTGTCACCATTTCACACTTACAGATTGTGATGACTTTGCTTCTCCATTTCAATCTACTTACAACATTTTTCAATGGCCATAATACAGTGTGTATATGTGTATATGTAATATGCACACACACACTCACAAAAAGTGTCTAGGAGGTCGCCTTCATAAAGAGCGTCATCATAAAAATGAGCATAAACACAATGCTCAATTCCTTTTTTTTTTGCTGAGCACATCACAACCTTTTACACATTGAGGCTTACAGGCATACAGTAAGGCTTAAAAACTTTGGCCATTCTATTTTACAGTCAAGACATTAAGGCATCGAGAGGCAAAATCTAACACTTTATAAAGGCAGGTGCCCATCTTGAGACATTTGTAGCCTGGCTGCTGAAGGTCTGAGAACTACCAAAATGCTTTAAGTGGATCTGAAACTTTTTACCTTCTGAAGGCCTAGCAAACAAACTGACCAAAAATTTACCAAACAAAAGCAGTAAGATGCATTTTTGAAAGTGTGACCCTAAAAAACACACTGGACATCAGAGCTGTGTCTTACTAACCTCTCAACCTTGTTTCCATAGTACTACCAATGTTCTATCTTTGGATGGAACTGCAGCCTGAGGGTAAATGTTGCCCAGAAAAAGCCAGTCACACCACATGCCCTGCTTCCATCCCCAGCACGAGGCAGGTGTGCAGGAGGATGCTGTGGCACACACACCAAGTGTGCTCCCCAAACCATGCAGACTGAACTCAGTGGAGGATGTGCTCCAAACTGGGCACTGGCAGATGTCAGTCTCTGACACTCCAGTGGTTTGTGCAAGTTGCGGGTCTGCAGCCTGGCTTCCTGCAGGACCAATGCTTTACAAACTGAGTAACACCTGGGACATCGCTTGGACAGATCTAAGGGAAGAGTGCCACCTACTGAACCACCAGGACGAGCCATCAGTCCCTGCAGCTCAGTAGAATGCTGCTCCACTAAGAGCCTGGACACGGGCTGAAGCAAATTGTTTGCCACGAATTTAAACAAGAAAACAAACGTACACAAAAAACAAGTTGGAATATAATGAAAAATAAACCCGTTCTGGATCATAGAGCAGATGTTGCTAAGTGTTACCAGGCAGTGCTGGCACACACCTGTGACTGTCATGCGCAAGTCAGTGTGTGAGAAAATAAAATGTGTACTAAAGATACTGAATTATGATATTCACTCAACTAGAGAACAACTAAACGAAGCCTTTCTCTCAGCCACCTACCAGTAGCATTGCTAAAACCCACCAAAAAGAAGATGAAATGCTGAATTAGGTCAAAGAAAAATGCAGAGCTTAAGCAGCTCCTGCTTAAAAATTGTTTTCTTTACAATACCTTTATGGATGCTTTTGTTTTAATCTTGGGACCTATGGGCCTGTCTAAACAATTTCATAACTATTATGCAGTTTCTTAGCTTGCACTGCTGAAATACTCCACAGCTCACTCAGTTTGTCCTTTTTTATTTACAGCTGCCATCAAAATCACCTGAAATTGACATTTTTCACATAGAATCAATGATGTGGCAAAGTATCATACTTACATCAACATCGAAAAACATATACATGACTTACTTGGAAACACAGCTCACTTACTTTTCAGTCCTGTTCATCTTCTGAAGTAATATGGAAATTAGATCTTCAGCAATATTCCAACCTCAATTGTTAAAAAACAAAACAAAACAAAAAACACAGAAGTGAAATAGTTAAACATTTTATTATTCACATTGCATTCAAAGTAAATTGTGTAATAGTTTTCATGTCTTAATTACTTAAATTTTATATTGAGCTATAGTGATATTATCTCTCTTTTTGTCTCCACACAATTGTATTTTATAATAGCTTTTATTAGGGCCTACATGAATGGAATTTAAAATGAACACATCATTCCTGTTACTTCTGCAGTTGAGAAAAGAGAGCATTTTTCTGATATTTGGTGTGAAAAGTGCTTTCCTTTGTGTTTTATGACATATAGCAAATTGTATTAGTTGGGGACATATTTTGAGCAGAAATGTAACCAAGAGGAGAACAGAGCAGTTCTGCCACTTGTAGTAACTGTCACAGTCTGCAAGATGCCCAGCATATAATGTAGAAATATTTCCCCATCATTCGCACCCCAAAAGGGTTGATCCCATTTGTTCCTACCGAAATAAAAAGCAAAACTTCCACTGGAGTCCACGAAAGGAGCAGTGGGGTAGCAGATCCACAGGCTGTTGCATGTGTGTACAATCTCCCTACCCACCCTGAAGATGAGCTCAGCTCACCAGCTCCATCTGCACTTCCAGTAGTGCCCACCTTGATACCATTGCAAATGCCTCCATGGTCTTGTGTTGCCCTTGGCGTTAGGGAAGCCTTCTTGAAACCTGCCTGCTAACCATTGCCTGCACCTCCATGAAATCCCTCCTTAAGTCTGACTTTTGCCAGCACACCTAAGCTCATTCTGTTTTCAGGATGTGTAAATACATTTAAATAAACTTTTTTTTTTTTTTCTATTGTTAACAGAGCTAGCAAGGTGAGCACATCCAGGGGCTTAGACACACAAACAGGATACCACAGGATATCAAGTTTCTGCTGAGCTGCAAGAGTTGCCTGTGTGTTCACTGCTCCCCCACAGCAAATGCAAGGTGAGTCAAGCCCACCTCACACACTGCGCTGGGTGCTGAGCTCACTGCCATCACCAAACGCAGTGTGTTGGAGGCTAAGGGGTCACACGTGGGCAGTCACCACGTGACAGCTGGTATGTGGCAACCTTCTTGTGTACAGACTGTTCAACTGTACTGATTACTGACACCTGCCATTTCTCGCAGGTAGTTCTGGAGCTGTGGTATAATCATTTAAAAAGTACTGTTTTTCTTTTTTCTTTCAGGGTTTGATTGATTTGGGTTTTTTTTTTTTTTTTTTTTGGAAGTGTGTAGGGTGAGTTAGGATAATGTGAATCTACTCATTCTATTAAAAAGAAAACCTGTAGGCACAAAGACTTTTGCTTATTCTTTCGTTATAATTCAATTGATGATATTTAAAAACCTGTTTGTAAAAAAAATCTGGTGATACTAAAATACAATAACAAACCACGTACACCTGTTAGGCTAATAGGAGATGCCAATGAGAAAGGAGAGCAGGCAGTGTATCATTCCAAAACATTGATGAAAACATTTAAAAATATGAATTTCACTCAGCTCTCCGTGTATCTGTGCTAGTGTGCATCAATCACCTTATGCAAACCACAGGTCACAGTCTGCCATCAGTTATCATGCCGGTAACCAAAGGAATAATTTGGCTTTTAATTTCTTTCCCTCCCTAAAGTCTAAAGTTTGGAAATGTCACCCTATTCTTTTCATATTACATACGTCGTCTCTTTGCACAAATGCCAGAATTTGCTTAAGAGTTTCATTCAGACTATTTTCTAAATGAAGTGCCTTCTTCACTGATATTTAAGAACAGTTGCTCATTCAGAGCATTTTTTATTCTGAAGATTGGTTTCCTTTCTTTTCTCTCTCTCTCTCTCTCTTTTTTTTTTTTTTTATTAACATGTCCACACTGTTACTAAACATAAAGGGTTTCTCAAGGAACCAATTTTACCACATTTGTTTGGGTGTTATATGGATGTTCGGAATAGAAATCAAGAGTACAAAAATAGATTTTCTTGATTTATGAGACATCCCTGTTTTCAATTCACCATCAGTATGTGCAGACACGATGCAGTCAAGAAATGAAGCATCTGGTTCTCCCACGTTTCATTTATGAACTTTAGCACCAGATGTAAATCATTCATAAAATCCCAAAGTGTTGGAAGAGTCTCTTCCTTCATTTTAACAAACATATACTCCAAGTACTGTACCTAACACTTCACATCATTTGTTACAAATGATGGGATCTGAATTTTAATGACTTCCAGAAATATATTTCAAGAAGGAAGAAAAGACGAAGGAAAAGAGGTGAGCGTGGCATTCCATGTTTCTGACCGTGAATTCTCTTTGAAACCAAAAATGTCACTTTAAGTTATTAAAAACAACGTCTGCGTGTTATTACCTGCATACGGAATGTTTTGAAGAGAACAAATCTATTAGCTTATAACTGTTCTTCTCCCAAATCCTTTCCATTAGTGTCACATTTGTGTCAGTAAATGCTGATTCAACATCAGATCTGAATTGCCTTCCTATTCCCATCTGCCAATCGTCCATCCTCTCCTCCTTCAATCCTTCTTTCAGTCCCATTTGTTCAGAAAGCCCCTCTTGCCTTTCTCTCAACATCTGTAATCCCTTCCTACTCCCTTCCCACTCCTTTGTCTCACTGTGTGCATTGAATTTCATAGGATAACTCACACTTTGGGAATTAAGCACCTGCCAAAATAATTACGGGATCAAGGCCTATACTTTATGTTGAGGAAAGCTGTCTTCTTCTCTGCAAAGTAGAATCTTTTCAATGATTATATATTAAATAACACTTTCAATAACAAATCAGTCTTTTCTGGTCCTCTTTTAATACTATGTTTCTTACATATTAATTTAAGTGCAGGATTGTCAGGCATGCATCTCATGCACGGAGGTTGCCTTACAACGTAGAGAGATGAGGAAGTGCAAAGTGCACTGAAAAAAAAAAAAAAGGTTCCCCTAGAGAGGACCCCTCAGTGGAGAAACTTCTCCATGAGAGACCATTCAGGCCAGCTCTCTTTGCCTTCTGTCCTCTTACCCATTGCTAAACTCCTTAAGGAATAAACATAATTGGCCTCCAGATAGCCTCCAGCCTGATGTGAAGCACTTTCTGCAGGGACATGCTGGGAACAGAGTGGGTTGCTTTAAGCAAGCTGGAAACGCAGCAGGGGCAGATCTGCTGGCTGCAAAACTCACACAGAGTTCACAGCTGCAACTACAGCCCAAAGTTTATGGCACAAGCTGTGCATGGGCTCCTTGGGTGCCCTAAGCCCTTGGGCACAGACATATTCTTTCCCGTTTCTTGTAGCCTTGTTCTCCAGCACAAACAGCAATTGTTCTGCACCTGCCCAGGAAGGTTTAGAGCTCATTTGTGTTAGCTCCCTTAAAAGTGGGAAAAAAAACTAGAAGAGTCTTTTTTTTTTTTTTAATAGCCAAACTCAGCAACTTTTGAGGTGAAGCCAAGCAGATGTTGAACAGCGCAGGCAGCAACACTGCATGGTACAGTTTAAGGCACCAAATGGTCAGTACTGTATCAAATCAAAACTTCGGGGGAGATTTAGGTAGGCACAATATAAGAGCTGAAAATGAAATCTGGCCTGAACGTGGGGAGTTAACATCTCCATTCCTGAGAAATGTGATACAGGCACTTTAATGATGGCATGAGCTCAGCAACCCAGCCTCCCACATTCCATCGCCAGGAACATAGCTGACACTCTGCTGGGACATTGCTTGTGGGAGGCAGAGCACCTGAAAAGCACCAGCATCGCTGCTCTGTGGCCTTGGATCCACTGAGTGGTGTCAAAGGTGAGTTTATCACCCTGCCACCTGACAAATCCTGGCCCAATCCTTGCCCCAAATCAGCAGCTGACTCACCACTGCAGAGGCAATATCTGGCTAAAACTGCTGTTAGATTCATACTAGAGGTGATCAACCAAGGGTGGAAATCATCCCATGATGATTTTTTAAAATGTATTTTTGCAGGAATGGTTTTAAAATTGTTTTAGAGCAATGCAAAATTGTCTACTATAAGAGAAAGAAAATTTTGATTAACTTTCAACATTACCTCAATTAAAATTCCAAATAAAATGTAAAATCTTATAAAAGAAAATCTCAATTTTTTTAGATATTTTTCCATGAAGATATTATTAATTCCTACTGGCTTCCTTACAACCCAGAATTCATCTAATTCAGTACTATATGTAACTTTATAAAGCTTCAATCACCACTGATATATGTAAATAGAAAAAGTTGATCTGCTACATTGTAACAGGTTTTTCTGTAAAGTATGGTAATTCCAAAAGTTAGATCTCCTTCGCCCTCAAAGAATTCTAAAGTTGCATCTATACATATATTAATGAGGATAGTTCTGTACTCTGTCAGATGCTTTTTAACTCTGCATTGTTGGGTAACAAACACTCAGCTGGGTTCTACAAGACTTTTTGATATAGAAAGGTTTCCTCTTCCCATAAGTAGTTCCAACTGATTTCAATGGAGAATTTATGATACAAGATTATTCTCAACATCAGTGTTAGCACCAGACTTTGTCTTCTGTATTCTGAAAGTCAATAGTGGAAAACAGCAAAAAATTTACATAATATATCATTAACATATATTTATATACTTTCTTTTTTAATGGTATCTGGACAGGAATGTATTTCCAAAACAGGCATAACAGGCATCACTATTACACTTTTGACACATTTTTTTCTTCTTTTTTTTTTTTTTTCCATTTTTACCTACATCAGCAATATAATAAAAGGGGGAAAAAAGTATTAGTAAAAAAGCCTGTTCAGGTAAATGACTAGTTGTGCCAGCTGTTTGAGAAATACCATTTCTTTAATTTTATTCACCACTTTCCTACCATGCCAGAGGCTGAAGCTTGAGCATTTTGGAACTCCACAGGCGCAACTTACTGTCTCATCACAGTCTCACAGTGCTTGGGTGGTCTCCCTCAGACTAACCAAGGCAGGAATACCACCTCCTTGATCCATAATGTGCTCATCCATTTCACTTGTCTGCTCAGACATCCTAGACCAATGATTTATTTGCAGAGGTGAAGCTAGGAAAACCTCCCCCATGGCAAACACACGTACACATACTTTTATAAACCGGCTGAAATATTCAGTAACTTCCCAGAGGGGAATGGGTTTCCCCCCTCCCTCTCCTATATGTTTTATATGGTTTCCATTATTATTTGATAAATGTGCTATGACACACTATTTACCTCGGTCAGCAGCTCTGGGGAGCTTTGTGCAGCTTTGTTCCCCACCTCTGCCACCCGCCAGATAGTTCACAAATAAATCACAAATCCAGATTAAGACAATACAGTTTGATACTGAGAAGAGAGATGAGAGTTGGGATGAGATATGCCGGAGGAGGCTTTGGTTTCATCTCTCCCTTTGCTTCTGAGCCATGACAAGCTGATTCTCAGACTCTAACAGTGGCTCTGCTAAGTCCATTTTTCTTTTAAGGAATGGAAGACATTCTCTGTTCACTGCTCTAACTCTGTCTCTGAGGCTCCCAGAGAAATGTTCAGTGTTCAGTGCAGGCAGGAATGAGTCTAAGGACCTTCATCATAACACTTGTCTCCACAGTTCCTGAAGTCATTTTCTACAGCCAACAGCAGGAAGTGTGTCAGGATGTACCTGTCCTGTTGAAAGTAAAATAAATATATTTAAGGAGGATGATCAGAGTTTTGTGTGGAACTGCTCGATATTCTATCACAGATAGAAAACTGTGGGGATCAAGAGGAGTTACCCAAACCAGTTATTAAATGACATTCCTGCAGCAACAGAGCAATGTTTGGTGTAACTGACATTTCGTTTTATACAAATTTGTACCAAAATCCAGGGTTTGTAGACACAGTGGGCAATTTGGGAAACATTCTGAAACCAGTGATGCAGATGTGGATGCACATACATATGTGTCAGAATGGGGCAGTACCAAACCTGACTATGTCTGCTCTCTTGAAAATTACTGGAAATCAGAAGCTTCCTAGAACCACTGGCTGACTTTACAAAATCAGAGACAACCAAACCCTGAAATGAAATTAGGCCTGGGAGAAAAGACAGCCAGCTGTACCAAATCGGGGTGCTTCCGAGAACACTCCAGTTTCAAACACTGCAGTGCTAATTCCACTGACACAAAGCACTATCTGTAGAAAAGGCGAGAACCCAATCACAGCACCGACGCCTCCAAATGTTTAAAAAACACGAATTAATAGACTGTTCTTCTTCCTCATAAATAAAACAATTATAATAAAAAAGACTAACTGAGAGTATCACAGATCTTGTATGTTTTGTTCTGTGTATTTTTATGTTGTCTAAACTTTTATTAACAGCTGCCTTATGGTAGAAGCATATTAGTATAAGGAGAGTGTTTCATCACCTATGATCTCAGGGTTTATGACATTCAGGTTAGTGGAAAAGTACCCTTGGGCAGTGTTCAAAGTGAGGTATGTGACAGACACCAGTGTTGCCATCTCAGAGAGCTCTGGTGCTCACCAACAAAGCAAACATGAGGATATCCTTCCTACAAGGACTGGATGGATGATTGTTAATTGCTCCTCCCCCCCCCTCCCCCCACACATACTTCTACAGTATTTTAAGCAATCTGTACTCAATGTCACCCCTTAGAGTCATCAGAGGAGGTGAGAGATACCCTTTCCCACCAAGGCTCCCAGATAGGCTTCTCCCTCCAGATAAGACAAGTTAGCCCTCAAAGAAAATAGAGCATAAGAAAATGGCACCACAGTTTTTGCCATAGTTTTTTCCCTTTGCAAATTCTAAAATGTTCATGAAAGAATATTGCAAAAGATTTGAAAAAAAGATTATTTTATTGGAAGAAGAAACCTCAATGTCTTGCAAGTGTTTATTCTGTTTCTTTTATTTCCCCTGTCAGCATAATCCCAGATCATCTATCAGCCCTATTCTCCCCCCACCTGTGTAAGTCTCCAGCAAGGAAAAGATAATTCATCCTATAGTCAGTCTGGAAGCACAGGCAAGCTGTTTGGCGAGCCGGGACATGTCTACTAATTGGCTTACTGAGGGATAATTAGCTTAAGCTTTTTTTTTTTTTTTTTTTCTAGCCACATACTCATTTTCATTAAACTTACAAGAATTTAAATAGGGACTTCCACTCCTCAATCAATTTTGTCAGGATTGGGCCATATTTTCAAATGAGTTTGGGGACGATGAACAGACAGACGGTACAATTACTTCAAACGTCATTCCTAAGGGAACTGAAGTAAAAATTGGAGTGTGGCCGGAATGGAGCATGACCTGAGCACTCAGAAATCAAGTTATCAGTTAAACTACAGTGGTTTATTGAAACTATAAAGAACTGGAAGAGTTTTACTAAGAATGCTATCAACAAAATACCTAGGTCAGAGTGTTGTCATACAAGCAAGTTACTCCATGAACGGTAGCAAAATTGAGTCCTAGTTTGGAGTACTATACAGGTTTATATTATAATTTCCACACATGGAGATGGAGCAGCCTCAGAGGAGAGTAGAAGACATAATCTTGATTGATAAAAGGAACAATCCTTATGAAATGCACAAGAACTTCATGTAATTTCATGTTTTTGAGTCCCCTAGCACTTCAACAAATTTGACTAAAAGATGCCAACAGTTTAGAAAGTTATTGGGGAACAGGAGCTGACAGGTAAACATCATGATAGCACGTGTCTCTCTTTCTTGAAAAACAGACTGAAAAGATGAGAAGGCTCACATTCACCTGATTGTAAATGATTTCCTGTCACTACGCTGTGTTTCTGTGACCCTGGTTGTTTCATATGCCTGTTTTTCCCTATATTGTCTGATACTGGCTTGGCAGCCGCCCTCCCTGTGACGATGACTCAATGTGCTGCTTTTCCTGTCTTATTCTACAAAACACATAATTTGATGTGACTAACGCAGCTCATTTTGATGAGTCACAGAGCCAGGAAATGTAAAGACGATGCGGTTTTCTGAAGTGTGCAGTTCAAGCAAATGTTAGAAAAACAAACTTTAAAAAAATAATTCTTCATCTTAAAATTGTGGATATGGTGTAGCTACTGTATTCCTACCTATATGGCACACTTAATACTGTTCAAAATCATTAATAATGTGTTAACATTCCTAGTAGCATGTCTTGTTAATCTGGGAGATGGGTGGAGAAAAGTCATGAAAGGACATTCTTATTGTCCATGTTATAAATTTGACTCTGTTTATGTCACTGTTAAGGAATCCTCAGCACTCACTGCTTTCTGATTTCTAACGTAGAGTCTGTAACTGCTGCCTTTACTTCAGACCTTGCTTTAAGAAAGCAATATTCTAATTTGATAGGTCAAGTGAAGGAAACAATATTCACAAAAATATGAAATCTTAAACACATCAAGGCTCTGAATCTACGAATACAGCTCTACTTATTTCCAGTCTACTGCTATAACCACAAAACTCTCTTCACCCTACAAGCAGTTACAGATGATTTGTCTTTCTTACATAGGAAGGATTTTCACATTGAGCACTGTCATTTGAGGCTGCTTCTTTCCAAAGTCAATGAAACAGCTGAACCAAGCCATCATTACCTCCTTTCAAATTATGACCAAGTGTATGAGTTATAGGATATTTTTCTGAATAAAAATACTTATTTGAAAATAAAGCATGATTTTTATTTTTTTTTTTAATAAAATGGCAGAGAACAAAGTGCACAAGGCCAAACTTTCTAATAAATGAGATTAATTATGAGAAAAAAGTCCAATAATTGCATTTTCAGGGGAAAGGTCATTATTACTTAGAAGGAGGTTAATAGAACCATATTAATAGCTTTTTACAGGGCAAAAGAGATAGATGCAGTATTAATATGAATGAAAACAAGAATGAGGATGCTCCCTGTTAGGCAAAGTTTAGACTAAAAATTCAGAAGGTCAAATTCATCTTTCATATTCCCCAAAATAAAGAATTAGAGAGTATAAAATGTTATCAAGCCTTTTCATTCAGTGAGTTTAACAGAAAGTAGCAGAAATAAAGTGATCAAAAGTTTTAGCCTGAAGCCAACAATTAGAAGCACGGCTCAAGTTCTGTGTCTCTGAAAGATTCTAAGGGAAGATCGTTGAAGATAAAAGTCAACATGACTCCATCATTGAACTTTTACTAAAGGAATTGCAGCAAGTCTGTCTATTTGGCCAATATTTTACATTAAACTAATTTTTTAAAGTAATGGAAAATTGCCAGAGATAAAAATAATTTGCAATATACATTAATAATAATTATATATTACACATCCGTAATGCTTTTCATGCAAAAGTCTCAAAGTACTTTATAAACACTTAATTAAGCCTCCCAGCACTTTGAGAGTAGATTATTTTTCTGAACCATTTACCAGTCGGAGAAACTAAGGCACAGGCAATTGAAAGAAAACCATTTGCCTCACATTACACAACAACTAACATTGGTTACAAAGCAAGCATGTAGGAAGGAAGAGGGCACATGCAAAAAATACTGCCAAAACCAAATAGTTTTTCAGTCAGAACCAAAAATAACCTTCCCACTCTCCCAGCTTCAAGTGCTCAGCAATCGCTTACAGACATCTGAGAATCTTTTCCCTGACAAGTACTTCTAAAAACATCCAGCAAAATATATTTTCTACATACAAATACACAGGGAAACAAGCGAAGAGTGCTTATTTAAAATACATGGTGCAAAAATAACAGTTCGTTCGCACTGGTAGAACTAACTAAAGACAAAAATAAAAATTAGGAATTTTGGTTTTCAGTCCCCAGCATTGACCACTAACATTTATTTCCTCTTTTAGATAGTGTTGAGTGAGAAATCCAAAGGTGATTATAAAGACAGTTATTAACAACTGTCATGCACATGTGTAAACCATTAGCATGCTTTCACTACCAGTCTAAGCAGGATCTGTCTAACTAGTAACTCCAGCCTTAATCCACTCAGCAGTAACACTCCAGGACTCACAATTATGTAAGTTTGCTATTAAAATGCAATTTGGAATCAACTGTTAAATCTCCATAGTGACGAATACACTGAAAAGCTGTCCTACTTTGGAAGATTAAATTGACTTTATTTTTGGTTATTGTATCTAAACACTCTAACTTGCTTTATTGTACTCTCCTAATTCAGTTTTACTTTACCAAGCACCCCAGACAAGAGAATTTGCTTGAAGTCACAGTCAAGCTGGGAAACATATATATTTAGGACATCATCTCAGAATACTGTAATTATGTAAGTATAAGTATTTGAAGTCAAAACTCATAATTGTGTGTGATGAGGGAAAACTGAGGAATCTTTTTGTTGAATGTTTTGACTGTAAAGAGAGCTGCCAATCCCACCAGTTTGAGGACGTTTCAGAGCAGATGTCTGTATAGCATTTGGGTTGCAATTTTGTGATTGAGTTAAAAAAAGAAAATTATTCAAGGGTTACAATACCTTAAAAATCCCATTGTGAAATTTATTTTACTAGTAGTGTATAGTCATTTTAGGAAGAGATTACTTAATATAATATAATGAAGGAGATTACTGTAAGAGAGTAACTCTTCAGCCCTTACTCTTGTACTATGGTCTTTATATACTAATCAAGTAAGGAGATGGATAGTAGCATTTTAAAGGTTTTCTTTTCTGTGATCTATTTCTCTGAGTGAAAAGGTGATGCCTAGCCTTCGTCACACTGAATTCATTGCTTTGGTCTAGAGGGAAGGGCTTTTGGAGGAAAACCTTTATATAAGTCAAGGCAAATTAAACTGAGATAGTGGAAAAGGTATAATGTGAACAGAAGAAAATATCATGTGAGAACAAGAGGGCTTAATTTTCCCATTACTAAGGCAAGACTGGTGAAAGCTAATAAATCACAGCAACATAGCACTACATGGAAATCAGCATCTTAGCAAGGTGTAAGTCACAGCTGACGATGGCTGCAAAACAAAATCCAGGATCTCTTACTATTAACGAGTACCCAATCACCACATCTTTTACAAGGCGTAATGAAGTACTGTAAAGTAAGAACATTTGTGAGTTTTGGCTTTTGCAGTGCATGCAGTCTGCAGAAAATCACACAGGCAGTTCAGCCTCTTCAGTTGCTGCCAACAAAAGCAGCAAAGTGAGAAGGACACACAGATCTGGATTCCCTCCCCAACTCTGCCACCTCGTCAGAAAATCACTGCCCTCTAATTCCTCTGCATTCTGCCTGGAAAAATGGATTTTTTTTTTTCTTTGTGGGAAATTTTGAAGAGAGTTTTAAAAGGAGACTTCAGAAACATCCCAGTGCAATTCAGACCTTGGTGATGAAAGTATTTTGTTTTCTGAGGTTTTTAGCCTTCTTTAAAATCTTCACAGGTGGAGAAATCAGTTTGTTTTTTTTGTTTTGTTTTGTTTTTTTTTTTTTTTCCAAATACAGATATTCCTTAAGCACCTTACTATTCATGTTCTAAAAGCTTATTCTTGCGCAGTCGGTAGTGAAATCTACTCATGTTTCAGGCACTGGCAGGTATTATACGATTTGGTTGGACAGAGGATAGATACAAAGGAACAACAGACCTTGCAATTAAAAAAAAAAAAAAAAGCTATTTTAAGTCTTCTAATCTTAAAAAGTACTTAATTTAATCATGATTTTCATAAAGTAGTTTAGTTGTCAGTGAAAACCCTAGAAATGTGAATGCAAGGGGAATTTTATGGGCTTGTTGGTGGGTTTTTTTTGTTTTTTTTTGGGTTTTGTTGTTGTTGTTGTTTTGTTTTGTTTTAATATTTTAATTTTGTTTTATTTATTATTGAGCTGCTGGAGGGAGGAAAAAAAGTCTTATAATGGGACTGTAGCTGAATGCTTAATTAGGAACAGTTTATCACCTCTTCAAATAAGCCGAAGAGTTACATAACTAGGCCTTGCAATTCCTACAGATAAAGGCAGTTTAACTTGGCTTCCTATTGAAATAAGTTTTATGTAACTGATTTGTCTGCTTCTCCATCTTTCTTTTCTCTCCCCTTTCCCTTCCTTCCAACAAAAGACTGAACCATTAGCCAATTTGAACTTGAGGGCTAAAACTCTCAAAAATGATATTCCTACTGGTTTCATGAAGACAGCTGATGAGATAAGAGTGAAAGACCTAAATCAGTGCCCTAGTTTCCTCTAAAGGAAAACAGAGAAAGTTACAGAACTGAGAGCTTGGTGTGAGATTACTATTCTCAATGCCTGAGCTGCAGAACAAATCTGATGCTTTTGATTTCATGGACTCTGTTTCCTTGTGTGGTCAAGTGGGCAATTTGCCTGCCTACCTGAGGGGTAAGCCCCTTCTGGGTCAGTCCAGATAAACTGCCTGTGCTCCCAGCTCAAAATACCAGACATTAGGAAGCATATGTCCACAAATATAATGAAGATTACTGATCTCCGTGGTTTTTCTGTTTATCTGATTACCAATGCAGCTGACACTGTTTTGACTTTTCTTTTTGGCTGAATGCACTGCTAATAGCTGGCGGAAAGCTAACTATCCAGAAGTGCTGGTGATAGTCTCCTTCAGCACAGGCTGAGGCTAAGACAGGTCAGTACCGAGAGCAGTTTTGAAAACTGGAGCCCAGAATATTAATCCTTTGTTTATTTCCTAGACTAATGTCATGACAGGAAAACATTCCACAAGCTGTAAAACCAATTTACTCATGTAAACAGATTTGTTTCAGTCATAGCACCTACTTTTGATTTGAAAATCTCAACATTTGAGATATTTGACAGTAGTTACCTATTACATACATATACTTTTTCATTCTATTTTTCTCATACATGTTTGAGATATACTTTAAATATAACAAATTCAAACAAATCAAATAAAACAAATCAAACAAAAATTCCTGAATTTTCAGAAACATTTGAAAACTGCTGGATTTTGAGACAATTTAAACGGAATCCAAATTCACTCTTATCACTCTTACCTTCACAGGTCAAAGGCAAACATCCAAGTTCTCATATTTAGGAAAATCCCACCTGAAGATTTTAATATAGTAGTCCATACTAATAAACAATGAAACCAGAAAAATCTTCATCTTAATCTAGTCAGAATTTTCATATAATCTGAATACTGTATTGAATGTCTCAATTCAGTATTTTTATATCTCACTATACTTGTCAGTGGTTTTTCACCTGTTTGGTCTGCATAGCTGGGGACGAAACTGATCTAACACGTGGAGTGCTCCCGAAGTCGTTCCTATACTGCCAAAGTGAGTCAGGGAAGCAAAATATCTCTTGTCCATAGATGTGTGATGTTATTTTTTCCCTCTGTGTGCTTTTCTCAGCTTTGGTTCATTATTTCTGTACATTGTTATACTCTACTGGTCTAGAGATGTAATTTTTCTGTGCCTCCTTTCCATGCCACAATGTTCACAAGAAGTCTGTCTTAATGTTATTTCACACAGGACTGCACAGAGAATTTGTGAACAGTTCCATGATGTTCAAAACTGAACACAGAAACATTCACAACTTTCTTTTTTTATTTTTGAGATGGATGTGAAAGGGAATTTGGTGGAGCTTGCGAGATGGGTAAAGCCATATATTTGCACAGTAGGCACTAACAGTATTGTAGTATGAGAAAACAAAACAAAACAAAAAACAAACAACATGCTTTTTGCCAAATGTAAGCTCAATAGAAGAGAAAAAAAAGATATGGTTATCTCAGTATAATGTTAAGATAGTACTCGTCATAATCAGGTATGAACTCAGAGCATAGCATTCAAGAACAAGTATAAAAGATAAATATAGTAAAAACAACATAAATGAGAAGTCATTAAAATATTCTCAAACAATGAAATATTTAGATAAATTATGAAGATGAATACAGTGCCTCATACATCTGCATGTCAAAAAGAGTAGCAATGTTTCTTGCAATGATACAGAAATGAATAGTTCCGTCAAGTTTTTAATCCTGATAAAGACTTTTTCTTACAGTTATAGAAATGTATTGAAGTATTTAAATCACCTGTCAAATGTAAACCTACTCGAGCACTGACACTTTATAATGTGAAATCAGACATCATTTATACTTGCTGGGATTTTTCATATTGTCTTGTACAAATAGTGAGGCTAGATACAGAAATAGTATATTTTCAATTTTAACCTTTTTTTCTCAATAATTTCCAGAATGTAATTCTGCCCCCAGCTGGTTAAGACATAGCTGACATAGGAGACTGAAAGAGAGAGAATACTGAACCTATGAACTCTGCTTCTTCTCAGATGATGACTACAATTTGCATGCAAAGTATCAGCAGCTTTACTGTTCAGCGCAGGTGCTAATAGATTCTAAGTTCTTTATGTAAGTATATACTGCACCCTCTTCATTACAGTACTAATAGCAGAAAGGTGAAACTGTTTTCAGGAAACAGAGTTCATTGATTACTGCTACAGAACATTACAATTAATGACATCGGTTTGTGGTAATTGCTACACCTGTATCAGATCAACTGAAAAGCAGAAATTTAACGCACACTATCCTCATCATGTGATTCTAGAAAGTTGCATACATCTACTGCCTGGGATAGATTTTCACATGCCCATTTGTCTTCCTCCTGCTCTTTTTCATCAGATTCTGAGTCTGCCTTTTTGTAAATAGAACATATGTACAGAAAAATTTATATGACTTTCACTCCTTTTTCAGGTATAATTGTAGCCCATCCTTATCTCCCAGGGAGGAAGAAAAACAAGGGAAAAAAAAAAGTAGGCAATAGAAAAGCAAGGAAATAAGTTATTATTATTACCTTTTGAAACAAAAGCTTTCATTCACCCTTCAACCTCTCTCCACTATCTTCTATCATATTTCAGGACATCTCTTCTGATGCAGCTGAAGAATAGATTACAAATACCTTCAAATTCATCTGACTTACTTTCTATTCCATATATCATCTTTTCATATGCAGCTGTTTCTGTCACATCAGCAATCCACTCCCTCAGTAACAGCCCTGATGCATCCTTTCAGGTTCTCAGTATTAGTTTTTAATACCATGAGAATAAAGGGGGCAATGTCAGGAAGCTTAGTCTCCATCTTTAGGCTTGGTATATTCAAATAAATAAAAACCGGCAAGAAAATATGGTCTGAGTATAAACACTCATTTGAAATAGTTTTGAACAACAAGACAAAAAGAAAACAGAAAAATTGATTCTGAACAAGGAAACCAACACAGTAAGTCCAAACTGTAGCGTCTAAATGCAAAGTACAAAGACAGTGGTCCCTCTAGCAGTGTCCGTTGAGTGATACCATCTGAAAACTGCTGCTTCCAGAAGTTCCTGATGTCTCCACCCAGGCATCCCAAATGCAAGGAAAAAGCTCACCTGCAACACCTGGATAAAACTGATTTACAGGTTTAAAATCAGATACTATAAATCAGATAAGCCTATATCCAGGTGTTGCAGGTGAGCTTTTTCCTTGCATTCCAAAACAGCTGGTGTTTCAGTGTTGCCCTCCACCTTTTGCTTGTTAGATAACAGTGTTTTTGAAAAATGTCCAATCAAATGAGTACTGGAAAAACTATCCTCTCTCCACTGTCATTTTTAAAAAGGTCTCTTCATTGTGCCTTTGATTAGAGATGATCAGGAGATGAAGCCATTCAGAACAGACCTCTTGACAAAGAGCTGGGCTATGAACAACTACAACTGCTGAGAAAAAAAAAAAAAAAAAAAAAAAGAATGTAAAAGCAGATAACTTCTAGTCTGTCAGCAAGGATTCAATAAAAGTAAATGTGTTCCCCATTATGTGTTAGCTCTTGTGCTGTGGTTATTTTCCACGGGGCCAACTTCTCTATTGATTCATCCGAATAGAAAATTTGGGCCATAGACTGACCTGAAATTATAGTCCTCCATACTTGCAAAAAACACAAACCACACAGGCCACTAAAAGGAATGAGAGCCGCCTAGGTAATCTGACACGTTTCCATTCTGAGAATATTTCTTTCCCTTTCAACCTTTTAATTTAGAGTATACCTCCCTGTTATAATCCAACTCTGGCTCCAAAGCTCTCTTTCTCAAGGTTTTCTTGACCGCCCCCTCCCCCCCCCCTTACTTCACATTCACCAGAATTCTTTTAAAATCCTGGCATAATTTGTGGTCAAAATGAAATCCAAATTAGGTCCATCTGGGGGAAGTAGAAAAATCTGAACTCCATCTTGTTGTCTTGAACATCCCATGGTTGCATAATAACAAAATGCCTTTGTTCTCACAACTAAAGTATGCATCAAGAATCAAAGAAGCAAGAAAAAAAGGGAATGTTCCAAGCTATTACTGTAACAATCCAATTACAATGCCTATCAAACTTAACTTCACAGGTTATAGCTCCTAATTGCCTGACAAAAATTGACACTTCAGTCGCAACAGCATAATATAATCAGAGTCCAAATTAAATTTGATCGTGGGCAGAAAACGATGCTATCATTCGGTGGCATGGAAACAGGAGATCAACTAGCATGATATCAAGGATCAGAAATGAAAATTATTCATTAATGGCAATGGTTTTCTGATAATGGAAATGACACAGTTCAGACGGCTTCGTAAAAACACTATTAATTAAAAAGATGATAGACCTAACAAGGCATAGAAACCAGTGGAACCTTTCTCTGTGCTTGTTAAGGTGAAGGATGACAATGTTTAAGAACAGAAGTTTATGCACTTTTGTGAAAAGTATTCCGCTGATTCTGTAGCAAGTTTACTGGTTCTTGCTTAGTGAAGCATCTTTCTCTAGGGTGCTATGTTATAGGGACATAAAAAGTGTCTAAGGCCATAATATGGCATTGTAATAAGCATGAATACTACCAGCTATAAAACAGAAGAGTCCAATTCATAAAAAAATGCACATGGGATTTTTGCATACTCCCAAGAAAAAAGTGCAGAGAAAACTATTTTATTTCCCTGTGCAAGCAGCTCTGTCTCCATTTTACTTTGGAGAAATACAAAAGTGCTTTATGCTGGAGAGAGAGCATGCCAGAAATCCACCCTCAAAAGCTTCCCTGAGCAAGAAAAGAAAAGGTCAGTGTCTCAGATTGCTGAAGTTCAGACAATGCCTCTGTGTTCCTTGCACAGAGCTCCAGATATTACCACAATAAAAAACCCTAATACTAATACAATGCTGCAAGCATTGTGTTTGAAATAACCATCTAAAGGGTTGATGGCTGCACCACTGAAATCACTGGGTGCTTTTGGTACAGCTGGAATAAATCAAACTGCAGTTGCCCAGTTTGAGGAAGTAAAGGTCTGTTGGCTTGCTTGTTCTCCATGATCTCCTCCCATGCATTATGTCTGAGCACTACACCCTGCTGGATGGGTCAGTGCCCAACACTCAGAATGAAAACAGCTCTTGAGGACCCTCACCTCTTTCTTTTTCAGTAGCCAAGAGAAGCAAAGAGATATCCCCTGCTGCAATTTCTTGTTCACCAGGCATCTGCTTTGGAAATGCACCAGCAAAGGCCTCTGAGACTTCTTGCTGTGGGAAACCAAGGTTTCAAAAGACTGAAAATTGAAGGACTTTCATAAAGAACAGAAGGGAAGAGTAGGCAAAGATAGATGCTTTCCTTGGAGAAGGATGACTCAGAGCAGATCCTTTTGACCCTAGAAAGCAAATACAATAGGTTTTAGTAAATCTGAGACCTAGGAAAAAATCTCATATTCCTAAGACTGCATTACTGAGCCTCAATCAAATCCAAAATGCATCATCCAAAGCTGACGCTAATCTTTCTCCACCTGATAAGTAACATCTTTGAAGATCACCTCACTTCCAAATAAAATAAAATAAAATAATATTTGATGCAATTGTGCTTGGAGTAGCTCCAAGAACAGAAAAGCACGCAAATAATAGATGTACTTTTAACTGTCCTTGATTGTTTGATAGTCCTTGTACAAACACAGTGCACAAAGACTGACTGAATTGCTAACACTCTTTAAAAGAATAAAACCTTATAAGAGTGATGATATTCCCTAAAATGTACATTGGCATTGCACTGTGCTGATAAGAGCACTAGGGCAGGTACTCCAGTTTTAGTGCATCTTTCTGAAATACTGTTTAGCCCTACATTATCATGTAAGACAGATGCAAGGAGTGCTGGAATTCAACATGCAGACAGCTCAGGAGGACACAATAATATATTAATGGAGAAAGCAGCTACCCAGTAACATCAGCCAACATGTCATTAAGCAATGTTGCAGCTACCACATGACTATCTCTTGGTTTTTGATAACTTGACCTCATGACAGGGTGTTTATTAGTACTTTCAGAAATTTAAAAGCATACTGTATTGATAATATTTTCATGTTGTTTTTTGTTTGTTTGTTTGTTTGTTTTTTAATAACAAAGTTCTGAAACAGGAGGTAGGTAAAACGGGAAGAAAACAGTCTAGGGTTGGTTTTGTGGGTTTATCGTTTTCTTTGGGGGATTTTGATGTTACTGTTGTTGTTTGTTTTTTAATAACCAAATTACGTTTCTAACGTTGTATTATGGGCTATAATGTAAATCCCTTTCTGATACGAGTGCCACTCAACAGCACTGAATGTGGGCTTGCTCATTTATCCCTTCAAAAATTGTATTTAACATAGAAGCAGCCAAAAACTAAAGTCATTGTGACCATTAATCCTGCAGTGTTAAGTTATAGACTGAGTGATCTAACATAAATTCCCTTTCTAAATTCAAGCAAATTAAATTCCAGGTATGTTCTCTAAGGAATTCAGGATCAGATTCATACCCACTGACACTCATGTCTGTTGGGAATTTTCTGATGAAAAGTTTTGGTCACAAAAAGTGTTGGCTCATCAACTATGGCATTTTCTGTGGGAATCCTGCTCTCTTCAGGTATTTCAGGCGTATAAGAGAGAAAGTACATGCACTTTCTCACTGATGTCCTGTGATCAAGAGGCCCATGTCCATGTCTGTGCAAGGCCTCCTGCAGGCCACGCTGGTGATTACAGGTTACTCACTCCACTGCCTGTCTGCTCATCACATTGCCCTTTCTTCTGAAAATCTGGAGTGATCTTGTGATAATGCTATTGAGAACTCAGCATCTCCAGTGAAGCCATTTCCTATTTATCTCTGCTAACAGAGTAAAATCAAAACAACTGCCACTGCCATTCTCTACTTCAGTCCTGAAAACAGAAGAATCACTGGATGAAGGGATTCACCTACCTACACGCTACAGCTATGCTCCAATACTTTGCTCAGGCAGGTCCACTGGCAGCACTCAGACTATGGGATTTAACTTTTGGTGGGCACAACCTAGAATTCTTTAGTTTTCCACCAGGAAATACTCAGTGTGAATAGGAAAATAAATAATGAAATTAAGCTTAACAGGGTTGCTGGCCCATTTTCAGATACCCCATTCTAAAACTTGCAAGCATCACCATTAGGCACTTTGCCAATTCTATTTCCCCAGTGATTTCAGGCTTATGCACCACTCAAGAGGAGTCTGTTAATGACTACAAAGATCCACAGCTGTTTACAGTTCAGACTCAGTGGTGGACCAGGCAATAAGCTTGATCCAACAATGAAGTTGTTGGACTCTCACAGCAAGAGGAGACATTGTGTCAACTGTTTGCTTGCTCATTGCGCAAGTGACTACCAGGACAGCTTAGGGGGGCAGTAACAAACAGGGAAAGGAGGAGGTATGGATTGGAAAGAAGCTGTGCTGGGCCTTGAAAATGAAAACAGAAATGTACAAGGCTTAAATAGTTCACAGAAGCACAAACGAAGAAACAAAATAAATAAGCCAAAGAAATTCCTTACTATGCAGAAAGACTAAAAATATAATCAGAATAACATTTCAAAATAGAGCTACATTCATCTGTAGAAGCCTCTGGCAATATTACCTAGCACTTTTTTTTTTTTTTTTTTTTTTTTTTTGATTGGTTGCTTGTGCATTTTTTGGGAAGCCTGGGGTTTTTCATGAATGAATAAACGAGAGCAACAGCTTCTCACAGTAGAGCCTGGTCTTCAGGAAAATGATAGTTGAAGGAGAGAGAGAACACCAAAAACCTACTGCTAAGCTGGTGGGAATTATATGAGAGTCTTATATTACGCTTCTTCTCATTTTTAGACACAGAACATAATGTTAACAAAATATATGTAAGAAGGTATTTGAAGTAAAAAAAAAAATAAGAACACAGAAAAAGATAAAATGATTTCATCAGAAACACACACTTTCAACAACATATTGCAGTAATATGAGTTGAGAGCATCAGTTCTAGCCATGCCCTGACTACAAGTTCAAACACACTGCTGACCATGAACAAAAGCA
This sequence comes from Gallus gallus, assembly GCF_016699485.2. Taxonomy (NCBI): domain Eukaryota; kingdom Metazoa; phylum Chordata; class Aves; order Galliformes; family Phasianidae; genus Gallus; species Gallus gallus. The sequence continues at coordinate 46,293,431 of NC_052536.1, read as the reverse complement.
ACAATCTACTTTATAAAATATAAATATGCATTTTTAAAAGAAGGATTCCTAGATACCAAAATAATTTGACATATCAGCAGCTCTGGAAAAAAAAAAATAATAAAAGCCAACAAATAACAATAATTGATGACATTAGAACATTTGCCCAAGAGGCACCTTTGTTGTGCTAGACTTTAAAGCATAACCTGACAACATGCACTGGTCCAAGTTTGTTTCACTTAGAGCAATGCATTTATCATTAGGGAAGCATTTTCAGTCTTTTCACTTAAGATGGTTCCCAGAACTTCCACATCTGGTGCCAAGGGGTTGTTAGAAAATCACAGAAAGCATTAAGGACATGTCTGCGTGGGTGGGCAGCTGATCAAGTAATTTATTGATTAGCCATATACTATTAACTGAAAAAATTGTAAGGGAAAGGATGAAACCATTTCTGGTAAGGTGAGACCCTCCATATTTACTGAGTAGACTATCCACAACAGGAAATACTTACTCGATTGCTAGATTGAAAAGTCAGGCAGGTCCTTGGCCCCACTGACTACATTGGAGCTATGACAATTTAGCAGCGGAAGAGCTGTGCCCCAAGGCAATTTGTTAATGCAGTGGCAAGCTCTTTACATTTATAAAGACAGGACATCAGGAAATGCAAACATAAAAAATCTTTCATTTGTCTACTTTTCTTGCATGTAAGATTCTCTAATATACACCAGTCCAAAAATTAGGAAAACAGGAGAAATGCATAAACCCCCAAAGTTCTGTTTCAAAGTGAACTCTTGTTTCTGGCTCAAGTGCAAAATGCATCTATAATATTAACTGGGAGCAAAGTACCTGCTGGAAACAAACTTCATTTAAAGGCTCAGCTGTGCTGAAGCTTCCATCAACTCAATGCCTGTCTGAGTTCTTGAGCACTCCAGACTTGAAGCAAAATTTTAGAGCCAGAGCCCTGCCCATCTTCAGATTGGAAAATTCCCTTTTCTTGTATTAAGTTTAAAATTTAGATGCCTAAACTACAGTGTTCGCCTGTTAAAGAGCCCTATGAAAATGAACCTCTCTGCCCTGTGCCACTCATGCTTGAAAGGACTACCATCAGAGAAGATAAAGCGGTTTCTGGGATCATCCAGCTCTTTTCAATTCAAGCTCATGTCAGAAAGTGAAGGAATGTCATTATGTGGCACCTGCTTATATATATTCTGGAGTGACTGCAGTCTAAATATTGACAGCCAATAAGACTGAGGATACTATGCCGTGCCATAAAATACTAGATATCATGAACTACTGCCCAAGGTGATTATTATTAAGCAGTTGGAGGTCAAAAAATAAAAGGCAAAAATCTGGACCACAAATGTATAATGTCTTGGAGTCCAGGCCTCCTGGACCAAGGCACTGCATAGCTACACAGTGGCCCTCAGTTCCCTCACACTCATCTTAAATTCAGTTTCTTCAAGGGTTCAGAACACTCTTTCAACAACAAGCAAGCCAGATCAGAGTAAATTCATAACATTCATGAATGAGTCCACTTTCTACAGCATTAACAATGTAATTTCTGTAAGAAAAAAAAATGAAATTAAGAATGTTTAAATAATAAAAAAAGCATTTAAAAGCAACACAGCAAGTAAAGCAAAGGGTTTGGGGGCCTGGGGGGGGGGAAAGTTACTTTAACAGACATGAATTTTTGTCATCTCACTCAGTACTCTTTATAGCCCCCTTAACAGCAACCAGGCTTCTGGATACTCTCTATTGATACCTAAGGGATCCAATCTGCAGATGGTCCCCATTTCAAATGTTTTTTTTTTTTCTGCAACTTTTTAAGATGCCAATTTATACTCCCTTACAAAATGGAAACTACATTTTTTGGTAGGCCATTCTCTTATTTCAGACTTGGTTCAAGTGAAATGCCAGTCACAAATGCTTATGCCCTTTCCTCCTACTCATTTTCACCTGTACATAAGCTTAGTAGTAGCAGCTGTTGCAGCGAGTGCATGCCACTATGTCAAGTTTTAGGATATCTGTGATCTAACAAAACCTGCTAACAAAGTAAATATGCCATGATTCATCAATTAGGTGGAGAAATACTGCTTTTCTTTTTCTTTTTTAGTTCTTTCATTAGAAACAACTAAATAGGTACTTCCCCAAAGCTAAGATATCATTTTGCAATGCAAAGGAGTTTGCTGCTATCTGCAGGTAAAATATTCTATTACTGAGTAAAAATCTGAAAAGCAAGCCAGGCATTTAGCTTCTGTTTTTTAATTGCAGCTTCACACAATTCTATGTAAAAACCGCAGGTCTAGGCAGGACTAATGAAAGTGCAGAGAGGAATGCTTTCTTCCATCTAATATGACAAACTGTAGTCACACCACGCCTCAGATGTGTTGCTGCCAATATCTGCTATTAACCATGACAAAGTCAAGCTTTCACGCAGCCGTGCAGGGCAGCTCTGACACCCTATAGCTATTGCAGAAGCAAATAACTCCCAGGACACAAGAGTATCTTCTTCCTGCTCAGTAGTCCTCAGCTGTCCCCTGAGCTGTGAACAACAGCAAGGTGTATGGGACACACAACTGGTTCCACAAATGCCAAAGCTTTGGGGAAAGGTTGTAGATTATATCAGGAAAGGCAGTGCCAAAGTGCTGTAAACAAGCTGTGATTTAGCACTCTGTTCACACAGCAGGGCTAGAAAGCCAGCCATCACAAAGAGCACCTCTAACTCCTCCACTCCACTCATTCTGTTACATGGTCGTATTTTTTATTTTTGTTCCTTTTTTTAGTTTCACTTCATTTAGTTACAAGCATAGAATGAAGCAAAATACATTCAGCACACTAAAGGAGTATTGTTACTTAATTTCCTTGATTTTAAAAGTGAGAAGAGGGCAAAAGATTCTGCATGTGCTTTTGAGAGCTCACCCCATGAAAAAAACTACCTTCATGAAAACTAATCTGAAACTGTTGCAAATAATTTCTGCGTTTATATCAGTACAGAGCTTTGCCTATTGCAAAAGGTGCCCCAGCAATATTAGCACAATTCCTAGGGAATACTTGGGATGACACACTTCGTCTTCTACTTGAGCCTAAAAAGGATTCTTTAAGATTTGTTTCAGTTGCAACAAGATAGCTTTGACTAGTTTGTGGATTGAAAGACAAACATAACAGAAGTGCTTAAGCAACACTTCATCAAGCAAGATCATACAGAAGGAGTCATTACAGGAAATACTGACTATAGGAAATGACATGTCCCACATTATCTCATCAAGGTATAGATATTCATCTTCCCATTTTGCTGTATTGCACTGCTTCTAGTACAGCCTGAGCTTGCTATCAAACTCACATCTCCAAGGGTCTGATCAAAAATTAGAGTCACCAGTGTTAAACTTTTCCTACACTAACTTTTTTTTTTTTTTTTTTTTTTTTTTTTTTTTTTTTTTACTGTGGCCTCAATTTAAGAAAAGCTGACATAACTATTGCTTTGTTTTCAAAGATGAGTTTCAATATGAGCCAATTTCAGCTTGTGGGGAAGAGGTGGGCACCAGAACCACTTAACACAAAGAGAATACATAAGAACACAATAAAAAGAAAATTACAAAATATCCATCACCCGAGATTCTCCTTTTAACCTTTAAGTGTAGTTGAAACCTAATGACTTGCTAATTATCAGGAGTTTAATGATGCCTCTAAGCAGAGGTTGTACTACAGGGCACAGTGTCCATGAACCTCTAGGATCTGGGGTTACCCTGTGACTTCAGCCTGCAGTGAATTTTTCTCTTCTACAAGTCAGCTTCTAAGCAAGCTTTCAGCCCCCCCAGCTCCCCAGTTGTTGCTACCAACAGTGAAGGAAACAGTTTTGAACTCTGGCGTAGGCTGGGCACCAGATGGCTGGCAGCTTTTTAAGCACTGAGTTGACTAACCTTGCTCAAAGCAGGTCTACAGAACACAGAGCTTCAAATATCAGTGTCTGGTGGGATTGCATCTACATACGTGGAGTCCCACAGTTCCTATCGCTAGCATAGATGAATGAGTGAATCAGGAGCATGAAGGATAAAATTAAGGAAAATGCAGGAGACATCTCTCTCTCTGATGTTGAATCATCCCACTAAACAGCAGTGAGCAGCTTAGCAAAGATTTTTTATGTGTTTGCTGACCACTAAAAGCAAATGAGGATAACCTGAGGCTGGGGAAGACCAAAGGGTTGACTTCTACATGAAGATGAAAAGGACTGTGTTGAACTCAGCCTAGGTCAAAAACATTGTTCAGGATGTATCAGATGAAGGCATTCCTCCTTGGAGCCATTTTATGAAAACAGAAACTATTGGCAACAACAAAATTCAATACATTGATTGTGATATTTATAATTATTTTTTCTTAACTGACAACAATAAAAGCACAAGCCAAACCCTTTGTGAATGAAGTCACTTACTTTCTGAGTATTAAACGTTATGGGGACAGTTTGATGCTGTTTCCCTGGAGCCTGTCAGTCTGACCTCAGCCACAAATAAAGTCTCTTCCAATGTAAGGAAATAGCTCTGGGATGTGTAATATCTGATGTAAAGAGAAAAGGCACCATCTCCATCCCTAGCCACAGGAAATCTTGTTTTCTTTGGTTCTTGGCCCATATGAGAGTTAGTGCATGAAATATAAATTGCCGTTCAACATTTAAGGTTGGCAGAGCCAATTAATACTGCCTTCTCAACATGGACTTGGAGGTTACTTCAATTAAATCCTCTGTACAAAAGTACACTGTATTTCTTGGTATTTTTGAAAGGCTCTCCTTAGCGGGTAGTTTAAGTTCTGCAGTGCATTCATCTCTCCCTTTGATTACCACAGCCTCCCTCCCTCTCCTTCCCAATATCCATGTCACCCTCCTGCATGCCGGTCAAGCACTGCTGCCAAACAGATGGCAAAATGGTTCAGATCTCTCAATCAGTTCCCATTGATCCATCATTTCACTTCCTAGTTTTCTCCTGCTCCTCCAAGTTCACTTCCATCTTTGCTCAAAATAACGCATTCTGTTTCAGTTCTGAGAGCCTAAAGATAGTTTCTGACTACTGTACTAGCAAGAGGAAGGGGAAAAATTGTGTAAAATCTGGAAGAAAACAGGAGAAGGGAGTCAGTCAGGTCCACATGGATAAGATATATTTTCTCCATATTTCTGTAGGGATTTCTGAAGTCATAATGATTCAACCAGCTTCTTGACACAAGGAAAATGAGTTACATGGTGGTGTGTAGGTCTCAGAAATCTGTTTTTGAAATGCTTATCTCTTGAATTGCTTTTTCATTGTATCTTCATTCCTTTGAAGGTGCAAGAAATAGTTAAAGAAACATGTTTTACAGCACAGTTTTCAATTTTATTTGCAAGTATTCATCAGCAAATTAGGGACCTTTATCCAATCTTTTTGATGGTAATTCTGCACACTCACTATGTAGAGCTGTAAGTGAACATATCAGTTTTAGGTCAATGAGAATTGTAACTCATTGTCTCGATTTTTCACTTACATTGTGAGTCTATTTCTCTCTTAAATCACATGAAGAACAAGTGTGACCACTAAAGATGTGAGCTTAGTAAGGTGTAGATACTGTGTTTTAAACAAAGATAACACTAATGAATTCACATTCAACCTTTTCAGCCCAGTGATAGAAAAAGATTTTCAGTCACTTTAGCCTGAGCTACATTTGCACTCAGGGTCACTTAAAGAAAAGGACAACACATTCATCTTTATCCTCCTTGAGTTGTGGAACCACTCAGATAATCTATAGTAAGTTACAAAGTGAAATTAAATACCTTAAAATGCCATCTATCTGATCCCCAATTAAAACATAATCTTTTTAAAGCTGTCAATAGCTGCTGACCAGAATCAATAAGGGGAAGATTATGACTGGCACTTCTCCAGCGATCTTCAGGCAGACAGGAAATACATTGCTGTTGTCAGGTCAGTGGAAAAGGGAAAAGATGGACCCCAAGCAGAACTACATCGTAGACAAGTGAAATTTAAGATCCCTGCAATGATTCTGCTGGACAGTTTTGGTTGTTGATTTATTTTGTTTCACTTTGGTTTTTAACTATCAAGTGAAGGAATAAGATACATATAAAGGTTTTAAAGAAATAACCCTAGAAGTCTTAAAATCATGAATCTTTAGAAAAGTATTTGTAAAAGATGATTCCCCTACATATACATAGTGAAGTTCCCAAGTCAGACTCAGCTAGTGTCTTAAGAATTTGAGGCACACTTCCTTTTCATTTGCATTTAAGAAACATAAGCTTACACATATCTAAGAAGATCCTGGATATTCTTCTTCATCGCTACAGGAGTTAAAGTTTTAGCTATCTAAATCTAGTGTTTGACATCAGTGACGTGAATGATCCCTGCTACAGCATGTAAGCTTAGGGTAAGAGGCCTAAACGACTTCTTTTCCTCCTGACCTACATTAGGAGTGCTTTTATTTCTAGGCCAGATTGGAAAGTTCAGGATAAAAAACAGTTTCCCGGTGTGCAGAGGGCTTAGTAGCCTTTCTACCCACAAGCTGTTGCTTTCCTCCAGCCTTCCACAGTACAGATTGTGGCACAAATGCTCCAACCTGCCTGTGAAGTTAGAGCACTCAGAGTAATACACTTATTGTACTGACAAAAAAATCACCAGCGCACTACCTCTGAAGAAAATTCTTTCAACACAAGTGTTGAAACGCTGGTGTTAAATTGTTCAACAGTCCTTACATCTACACACTGAAGAATGGCTCAAATTTGTGAATTTTCCTCCTCTTGCTGTAAAAGCCATGAAGTAGGCTCTCAATCCATAAAGAAAGGCTACTGCAGTGATCCAGAGTTACCTAGACCTTAGGAACGGTGAGCAGAAGTACTTGCTCTGACAGAGTATCTGTAAAACACTAATTTCATTCCTATGCATCACCCCCCATTGGCAGAAAAGTGGGTGACCAATATTTCATGCCTCTGCTGATCTGGGGAGAAGCACAAGAATCACTCAAAATGCTGACTTGATAAGCACCTGAAGTCAACAGAAGCAAAGCAGGGGTCTGAAATTGTTTATGTGAGAAAACACATAAGGGATCGTAGCACAAATGTTTTACGCTGAAACTGCACTTTTAGGTGCTGCTTGCATGTAAGCATGTTGATGGAGGACACATCTAACTTTTACCATGTTATTCATCATCTAAACATAAGCTTTTAAAATTCCCATTTCCTCAGAAAACTTTGTGATATTTTGCAAGTAATTTGGGCAAGAAGATTCCCTTGCAAATAAAATCATTCATTCTAAAGTTATTATCTCCAAAAACCTTGTGAAGCACAGTATGTTAACTGTATTTTCCTACGCACCACAAAACACAGTAAGAAGCATGTATAAACATCTCAAAACACAATGGAAAATATGCCTGTACAAAATTTCTAAAATCAGACCGGTCCTGTTTGGACACCGATTTCCATATTACAATTTTTTGATATTGGCCACTTCTGTTGCTTATTGGACAGCATTATGATACTACTGCTTTCTTCAGAGCTTGACTTTTCTGTCTTATCAGAACACTGGAGACAAGTTTTCTTACAAAACGACTGCACTACTTTCGCATTTTGTAGCTCCTTCCTACCAGTTAGTGAGACAGAAAATGCTGCTGAAACCACACAGAACTCCATCTGGTCAAGGTTACTTTCGAAACTAACTCTTGCTACTCACAAATCCCATCTAGTTATTGAAGAGTTGGCAGCACTCACAAAGCAGAACATATCACACTGTGATCAGTACCAAACTTTATCCAGAATCCACAAAATAATAAAACAACAACAACAACAAAAACTGCTAGACATTGGTCACTAACAAATTGAATAATGTCATTCTTTTCTGAGTTTTCTATTGCTTTCTTTGTCAGACTTCACATTTGGAAGTAAGGCTCCACCATTAGAGAATAATGACCCTCGAAACAGCTTCCGAGATCCTTTGTCTATGTAAGTCTGTTGCATATAACAAATGATCACTGAAACCAAAATGAACTGAGGCAAAGTGACTAGAACCATACTTTGGATACAATCTATTTCTTGCAAGAATAAAAATAGCTGCTTCTCATTTTTCCCAGTCAGGAGAGAAGAGTGATAAGAATCAAGACAGTAACATTTAACAATGGTTCAAAGTTCATCTTATAATTCATCCAACACTCATACCAGAAGGCCAAAAACATCCAAAACTTAGCACTGAAGGAAAAAGATCTGGAAAAGAGAAAAATCAGGCCCAGGGAAACTAAGAAATTTGCTCCCAGATTATTTTCAAAGTCTAACTTTAAGGAGTCAGGCTTGAAAACGTTGGCATATGCATAAGGGCAATTCTTGTCATGTGTTTGAACATGGTTTGTCTTACTGTGTTTCAAGAATTATTTTAATGGTTCATCAATACATTCCTAATTGTAACAATCAAAACCAAAGAAAACAAATTAAAAAAAAAAAAAGAATGAAAGAAAAAGCTGGTTGTAAACAACTATAACCTCTTGTTCTCCTTAATCATTTAATTCCATACACCTATATTGAAATTTCACACTCTGCCTTAGCAGGGCATTGTCACAGCAAAACACTAGAATGCTGATATTGTGCTAGGTCAAGAGTTAAGTAAGTTCATTCCACCTCTGCTATTTTGTGTTTTAAAGCAGTCCTTACTCCAGGCAGACTCTCTCTGTTATTATTACTTCTTGAATGATAAGAGCTGGGATTGACCTTCAAAAGAGATTTAAATGGCCTTATCCGAAAAACAGTCTGTGAACATCTATAAACTAATGTGCTGCCTTTACACCTCCTTTCTCAGAGAGGAGGTGTAAAGGCAGCACATCAAAGTCAGCAAGGAACTTACAATAATGGATTTCAAAGTCAAAAATCTAATGCAAATCTAAGTATTTGCTTATAGACTCTTTGAAGTCTTGACAGATTAAGTTTAGAAGTATTTTCAATAGATGGTATCTACATAATCTAATAGAGATGATTTCAGGAACTGAGTAGATGTTTCCAGTAGATGTTTAGACTATGGAACATCATTTTTCAATAGCATTAATAAAGAATACATTTTTCTTTAATTTCTTTAAAGTTTATAGCACAATGCTGAGCAGTTATAAAAGATATTCCACATCTGTAGAAGGTTTTTTATCTCAATAGAAAAAAAAACTGGCAGATGCACAGGATAAAGGAGTTCCATCTCTGTTAACACTTATATAATGTAATTGACTTTGTTAAAGGACATTTAGGTGCTGTTTGATTTACATCCTATGTCAGCTTAATGCACAACCACATAGGGTTCCACTTGTTTAAATATTTCATTTTAAAAGGTGCAGTAGGCTCATAACTTCCCCAGCATCCACACTTCCCTGACTAAAATGGATTCTCCAGTTTAATATATTACAGTAGAAGTAAATGAAGACTTCACCCTTTCCCTTGACAGAGGAACTGAGGCTGTCATATTAGTTTTTAGCATCAGTGTTGCACATGGCACTTGTAAAAAGTGTGGCATTAATTATATGGCATTTTTCCTTTTAAAAAAATTTTGTAAAATAAGACTTAAAATGTAAAAACGCAAAAACCCAGTAATGTTTGTATTGCTTATTGAAATCATTCTCCACTGCTACTTCTGTTATCAGAATTTTTTTTAACCAACGAAGAAAATGTTTGTTTGCTTTCCAGGTTCAGTTTCATTCATGCTTTTTTCTTAATATATTATCAGAGCAATCTTTTACAAATTAGATACACTTGCAGCTGTTGGAATTGCTTAAAATGTGTTTGTAGATCTAGTCTGTGAAAGAAGAGCTTTCCTGATTCTACAGTGCCAGTAAAACCTCCTAGTATATGCACACTGAAATATCCCAGTAGTTCTTTGGTCAATGTATTTTTGTTGTTGCTGTCAGAGCTTCTGCAAACAATATAATGAACAAACAACTAACTAACTAAATAAAAATCCTAACCAGCATAGCTTTCCAGGAAATCACTGGAATAGACTTGCTTATACTTTTTCTGACTGAGATTTCAGAAGACTTCTGCTCCAGTGCTGTCACATAAGGATACCTACCATAAATTATAAATCAGACAGATGTAGTACTGGGCATTACAAAAAAAAAAAAAAAAAACTTTGCCACCTTAGCTATAAAGAACTTTAGAAAGAGCAAATATGTCACCTTCTGAACATCAGTAAATTGAGGATTTGAAACTGTACATGATAGGCCAAATAATGTACAAACAGCTGAAGAGAAGAATAAACCAGGAGATCCTACCTTCTCTTGGTAGAATCCTGTTCAACATACAGATGCATAAAATTAGAGAACACAGGATGCTACAAATTCAAGTTGTTGGTTTCTTGAATCCATACTATCAGACAGCACAGTGATTCTGCCGTTGAGTTTTACTTGGATTCTTTCCTACATATGTAGGAAAAAAAGGCAGAGAAAAGGAACTGTAGTCTTTTGTGTGTCTCAATATTGTATTAGAAAGTTACTTAATACCCATAAAAGCTTGGAATTGTAAAGTGCCAAATATTATCAGATGTGGGCTTGAAGAGAAACATCAGTGCTAAACTATGTACCCAGGGAGTTTGACTGCTTTCTCCAGCAAAGTATGCACAGCACGATTTTAAAATTGAATTAGAGTTCAGATCTGACCTGGTTGCTGGACAGGCCATTCACTAGTCTAAGGAATTAAACTACCTAAACAAGTTGTCACTCTGCTTTGCCTTCCTGAATCAAAAAATTATCCAGCCCAAACTCTAGTCACAAAGAGCAAACACTGTTTGTTCATCATACTGCCTGCTTCTCTGAGTCCAAAGTAAAACAGAGATGAGTATACTTGCCCCCCTTCCTTCCCACTAGTTGTTCATAAGATAGTACTAGACTGAAACAGAGACCTGAGATTTTTACTTTTCACACTACAAATGATGGGGATAAGCCCTTTCATGTCTCCTTTCTCTAGTTCTGTCTTCAAAACAGAGATGACAATACCAGGTTCTGCAGCTCTGTGATCCACAGACATTCTCCATGCAAGTTGCTATTACTGCATCTTCTGTTCTTGGCACATTGGCTCCTTTTTGCACTGGCACTATCTCCAGCTATTTGATGACTTCAGTGTTGGGTTACATGCTTAACAGACTGCACAAAGTGCACTAGCCAGACCCTCCTTACTTCCGGATACACTGTGTGTATGCAAAGATTCATAGCAACCTCTTCTTTCCCTGGGGTTCACATGATAATGCAGGGTTATAGCAGTGTCCTGTGCAGGCCCCCATTCACCCTTACAGGGGGAAGAGAGATTTAAAACCCCAAGCCATGTTTAGTACCATTGCCCTAGAGTGCTTGTTTTTCTTTAAATGAATTCATCCTTTTGAGCTATTTTGGGGTGGAAAAAGCCTTTCTTCTTCATGCTTGTGTTTGTTTTACTTTTGAGGTGTGATCAAAGTAAGTCCTGGCCGTGTAATCATATAATGCATTTTGGCTGCAGTCTCAGCCTCCTTTGAAATTTATCCCTTTTCTCTTGCCTGTGACAGCCAAACTTTACCTTCAGGTAGTAGAGAAGGCTTACAAACTCTTTCATATCTCACATCTGCTTTCAGCCCATTAATCACCCAGATTGTAGACAGCTTCTCCCTTCTCTTATAGAGTGTGACTTTGTCTAGACTAGGAATTAAAGGGTGAATTCTAACATGGTCCAGCTAGCATGTTTAAATGTGGACCAGGACATGCATCCTTTAACACACATTCAACTGGGCAAGTTGGGCACTTAGGAAGAAATTATGCTTCAGCATGACAAGTTTAGCACATGCCAAAAGATGCTCTCCCCCATTTAAATTACAGGCTAAATCTTGGCCCTTACAAATTCAACATAAATTTGCTATGGACTTCAAGTGACCTAGAATTTCCCCATAACTTTCAGAATACGTTAATTGGAACAAGTTAAGTAAAACTGCCAACTTATTATTACAGCTCTGATTTAGGAGCTCAGAATTACACTGTGACTCCACATCTCGAGGGACCCAACTCCTTTACCTTTGTGACCCAACTGCATAGCAATTTTGAATCCGAGATACTTGCTGCAGAGAAGTAAAACATTCACCCATCTATCAAACACTGATTCACAAATAGTAGCCAATTTAGCTTTTAAGACTAATTGCAGAAAGTCTATCATCTTATTTTCCTTATGCTCCTAGCTGCTTATTTCCACCTTTCTCCAAAGATTTCCAATTGACTGGCCGGAATTGTTCATCAGTAGTCCTTCTTTTGGTGGTTCCTGTTTCTCACCAGCCTCCAGAGCTCATTTTTTCATCCCAGCCCAGCACTCCCTCAGCTGCCACTGGACCAGACATTTGTAATGCTACGCTTACATTCAGAGTACTGAAACCTCCATCAGGGGGGAGCTAATCTGGGAGTGGCAGGAATGTTTGTGTTTTTTAAATCATATGTTCTTGGGCGTACAAAGCCGAGTTAAAAGTTTTACCAGGCTTTGGTAAGAAAATCATTCACTTAGCAGTAAGTGATAGAGCAAAGAAAGTGGAAGAAAACCATGATGGAAGAGACAAGCTTTTGGTTTTAAGAACATTTCATACCAAGAACAGGCAAAGCTCTTGAATCAGAAACCCGTGTCTAGACAGAGCCAGTGATCAATGAATCAGTACTGGGGTATACTCCTGTTCCTGAAGTCAAAACTTCTGAAAGTGAATTTAAAATGATGGAGAACTGGCTCCCACCAACCTTCACGTCCTAAGAGAGATAAGACCAGCTTTGCCTCTGTTCTCTGATTTTGGAAGCGTTTTGTTTTAAAGTATCCATTTGATTAATAAGCTTTGTATAAATGCTTAATAAGCCATCAAAGTCCTTAATATCATTTTAACTTGAGCTTTGTTTACTCTCTATTTGCCATCTAAAAAATGTTTATGCAACATTATGAGGCAATGCATATTTATCAAAGACTGCAGGTTAATGGAGGATGATCAGAAAAGCAGAGAGAAAACATGATTTGCCTATTAAGTTGAATTAGGAGAAGTTGGAAGAAAAAAGCATGGTAACTGTTTCTCAACGTCTGCCAAACTTTAAATCATCATCTTATATCAATGCAGGGCCTTCTGCCCCAAACAATATTGCGAGCTATGAGAGAATCATTTCACATTACCTTCAAAACTCATCCACCTCTCGAGTGGAATATAGTAACTATGCAGCAGCCTGGTATAATAATTTTGGCTACTAAAATGAGCTCAAACTCAATATCAGAGTGAAACAACAGGATGAACAATGGAAGGCAGAGTACTGCTAGCCAACTGGAACGTAACCAAGACATGAGGTTATGTACTACTATTGTTTTTCCCCTAAAAGATTGTTTGAAAATTATAGAGATTACATCTGTAATGCCCCTCAAAATTGCCAAGCAGTGAACACGGGACTTAAGGAAAGGCAATGGATGACAGCCATGCTACATGCTAAAAGTACACTTCTAACAGTTGCTATGGCATGGGTGGGTAGACATACACAAGCAATAACCAGGAATACATTATAAGGATGTTATACCCCGGCAAATGGAGATACACTCCCTCTTTATTGTTTTTTTTTTTTTTTTTTAATTTTATTTTTGCACGTAAAATGAATTTCACAGAAGGTAATAAGTGCTCTCTGGAAAACAAGTCTGCATCCAAGAAAGTAACCATAAAGCCATGTTAACGTGGCCTAAAAATTATAAAGCTTTGGTCTGCAGTATGCCAGATTCCCCAGAAGTGTCCACTATTTTATAAATTCACCTTCATGAAAAATCAGTGAAACTATATTTCCATACAAGACCCTGGTTTATGATTCCATTACAGACAACATGCAGTCCTTTCTGATTACCTCTCATTGCTTTTAAGCTATATCTCAAAAGAAACTTTCCTACAGTTTACATATGCCTGTTGAATCGCCATGATCTAACAGCTCCAGAAATCCAAAGATCAATCTCTAAGATTGCTCTAAGAACCCATAGCAATTTGACCCTGAATTTCAGTACAAGTCTGACCTTTCCTTTTCTGTTCCTTCTCATCCACCCAAAACATATGCATCAAATTACAAACGAACGGAATATTTCATTAGTTTTGCTCAGTTCTGGGGCTTAGCAGATTTTATGTATGTGGCTGGACTGGAAGGATCAAGTTTTAGCATATTCTGCAGTCTCAGTCTATATGGAAAACATTATTGTTCCATGCATTCTCATGAATGTAAGGCTGCAAGTAATACATCCACATGGGAGATTTCAAGGAAGTGTTTATCTATGTCCAGCTCACACCAGGCAAATGGGTCTCTAAAGTTTTGTTTCTAAAGCATGTGGTCTTTGAGCACGTTTCACCATCATCAGTGTTGGTCATGCTTGGAACTATTAACTATGTTCTTATATAAAGTGCATAATCCAGTTTGAGAATAAAGGAGCACACATACTGTACATCAAAAGAAATTCTGACATGTTGAACACACAGTTTACCTTTACATTAATACAAGTAGGAAGGAAGCATTTTGTGTGTTATAAAGAGATTATGTTCTGGAACTCAGAAGGTAATTACAGCAATTATAATGGACTTTAAGGTAGCCAAAAGATCTGATGAAGGTCATCACTTCAGCTACAGTCTTTTGTTTACAGTTTGAAAATGAAAACTGCAGACAGAAATTGAAGTCTTTAGTGTCAAATGGAATTACTCTGGATTTATCAGGGAGTAAAAGAACTCAGAATATTTTCCCATTGCTGAGAAGCAATTTCAGAGAAAACACCAGAAAAGGATGATGCAAAAATACAATGCATTCTCTCCAAATCAGAGGCTGGTTCTTATAGGATAAAGGCTAATGAATTATCAAGTCAATTCATTTTTGCTTATGCAAAAATTTAATACGTTTGGCTAAAATCATACCATTTTAATCTATGTGTCTCTACTGCGAGAGTGCTACAGATATTTTTCAGAAATTTTAGTTCCACAATGCAACAGACAAAAGCTCGAGCAACTTAAGAAACCATACAATTGGAATACGCTAACAACAAAAATACACTTCTTTACCAGGCTTGACTCATCTTAAGTTTTAAATCAAACTAAAGCAATCAAATTTTTAGAGTCTGATCAGCTGAGAAATAAGGATATTAAATATGATTAAATGTGATTGCATTTGAGTATAAGGACTGTTCTTCCATTACTGCTTTGATTAAAAAAAGCAATCTGAGCTGTGAGGTAGAAAAGTCAAATGCAGCAGGAAAAAAAGAAAAGAGCTTGAAGTTTCTTTTTTTTTAATATATATTATTTCTTGTATGAGAAGATAGCATTATTCCAAGAATGTGCTTTTGCAAAACTGAAAGCACATTGCCAAAGTTTCTGTAACTTAATACTTCTTCATGCTTTTTAATTATGGGAAATATGAAGATGAAAAAAAAAGAATAAAAAGTTGTTCTTATAGTATGTCTGGGAACAAGAATAAGAGATAAATTTTCAAATGAAAAGTGGACTGGAAACCTTAGTTCTTAAGCTGGAATTTAATTGGTGCAATATTGGAGTTTAAAGAGTAATAAAGTTTTTGTCCTCAGGTTATGAGAAGAAAATTATCCATAACATTTTTTTTGGATTATAATATCTTAGCTGCTTCACCAGTCTATCTTTTCCTGGTATTATCATCATTACTACTCTGATCATTTTCTGTGCTTCATACCTTCACCTCCAAGCATTTTGAAAGGTGCTGAGAACCCCAGTGAACTTTTCAGATGTGAGGCGGAGATCAGTCACTGATCAAAATGCACTTGAATTGCAGAGTCTTCTGAGCTGTTTTCAGAAAGGCAAAATGTGTCTCTCCTTAGAGATGAGATAAATGGCAAAAACAGCACAGATCACTTGCTCTCACCTCCTAATTGAAAAGTTGGCTGCTGATCAAGAGCTGGCAGTGACCAGCTCAAACCATCAGGATGCCAATATATGCTTCGACCTTATTCCCCCACCTCAGAAAAGATCAATCACAAATTAATGTTAAATTAGTGAAAGTGAGGACTTTTATTGAAGAGAGAAATCTATAAAAATAGCATCCAACAAAATGATGAAAAACAAGCTGGAGAGAAAACTTGCCTAGACTGTTAGTAGAACAGTGTGCTTACTCGAAGCAAGATAGTCTGGAGCCTTAATTATTTCTAAAAGATGGTATAATAAAACACTGGTGTATGATTTATTTTGGTTTGTTTCAGAAGCAGATTTTTTAATACATTTTCTGGTTAGAACATTTGTTCAAGTTAGCCAGTAAGTATTAGCAGTATAGTAATACTGCAAATTGTCGTTCCTCCAAACCATTAAATGCAAGAAAAGTTTCTCAAAAGACTCTGGTTGTATGATAAAATGGAACATCAGAATGACTCTGAAGACTTATTTCTTTAAACATGTTTGAATAGATAAAAGCTCTGGGAATGATACAAATGAAACATCATTCTCTGCTTCTCTTATTCCTTGCTATTCTCTCATTTTAAAAATATTAAACACAAACCACTGAACACAGTAATGTAACAATACGATGCAACTCCTGGACATGGACCTCAGGTGGGTGTGCATGCCTGAATAGGCACCGTCTGTGTATCGATCCTCCCCAGTGCACCTGGAGTGCTTGCCAGCAGCTGTACACCAGACATTCCAGCCTTAAAGACTCAGGGGAGTAAGAAAAAGAAAATATACTGGAGCAGTCCAAGGACTAATTTTCAGGCTTGGTAAAAGGAGCTTAAGTTTATGTAGTTAAGAACAGGGTTTACATACTTGAAAAGCTAGGGCCAGACTTCCATGCTAAATATTTGTGACTCGGATAAACAACTCATAGAATGAATGTCTCTCCAAGTTTGATAGTGCTCTTTTGACTAGTTAAGAGACACAAGGAAGCTAAAAACAGCCCTTCACACATTCACAAACATGTGCCCATGTTTCTAGTTCCTGCCTTAAACAAAAAGACATTTAGGGAGGGAGGATGAACAAACAGAAATGTGCAGAAAAGTTTTTTACAGACTTGGGTACCAAGGGCACTGCCTGACCAGCTCTGGTGATTCATTCCAAGTGTCCAAGAAGTTCCTGTTTCCACCTGCCCATTACCAGGCATCACGTCTGTTTTTCAGCTCTTCCTGCTAATTCACTGAGCCTCACATACTGCTTTAGATTGGTATGGAAGACTAGGAACTGTGGTACATGTGGAGTAGGCATACTGCCCATTTGGCCTTCTTTGATAGGCACTGTGGACATCCTTAGTCCCCCCAGCAGGTACCACCAGAACTCAGGGCACAGAAAGAAGTCACTGAAGAAATACCTTAGGAGCTCAACACTGCCAAAGAGCACCAAGACAATCTTCAGCAGAACTAATAATAAATGCTGGGTTTTCTAATATCAAGTCTAGGATCCTAATAGAAACCCTCACCTTTTATTACAAGAATGAAAAGAATAATGATGTACAGTGACACCCTGAAAGAATCAGCTAAAATTTTACACCAAGAGACAGAGTTTAGATAGCAGCAGTGAAGAAAGTAATCTCAATAAAGCATCTCCCTCTAGAAAAGAAACAAAACAAAACAAAAAAAAAAACCCATAGCACTCCAGGACACGAAAATGGATGAAACATACTGGAATCTTCTTCAGCAGGAAAAAAAAAAAAAAAAAAAAAAAAAAGAGAGAGAGAATTTAAAATAGAGGTGCTGAAATAAGTTTAATTATGAAAGCATGAATGGTATCCCTATAATAAAACAAACTAAAAAGTCAACAGAACGTCTTTGCCCATTATTAAAGATCTGGGTGTATTTGTTCTCTGATACAACGCTACAGAAATTTACCTCCCTGTCACTGGTTCCTTTCACACTATCTGGGGTTATTCCAAAAAATAAGCAAAGCTCAGAGACATGCTGCCCTCATAAAACTGAAAAGTATTTATTTCTCGTATTTAATCCTTGGTTTGCCAGAACACCCTTACAAGATAAACAATCTCATTTTCATGAGGGCCATGGTACAGCGGGAATTATATTCATTCCAAATTTCTGTGCCATCATGTTAACATCTTCTATGAAGCAGAAACTATGTCCCCACACATCAGTCTGAGAATGTGAGAGACACCCTAGCTTAGTGTTACTTCAGGAGATCAGAACTCATCTTTCAGTAAGTGTATCGCTCCCTCAATTGTATAACAGAATAAAATCACATCATTTTGTGCATAGAGACATAAAGAAAGGTCTCTCCTCTTCAGCAAGCAGGATAAATTCTGAGTGAATTTTATGATTTAGCATGAGCATGATGCAAAATCTGCAGAAATTATTTTAGATTCTCACTATGCTTCTCAGAGAGCTTTCAAGCGTGCCCTGTTTTAAGAAGACATTTGTGAATCATCAACTATTGACCTGAGTCTGTTATCAAACACTAAAACACCTAATGTGGAAATTCTGACAGTTGGCAAAGATTGTTTAAATTTCAATTTCAAAATAGCTCCAAATCTTCAAAGCTATGAAAATCTGGAAAAATTAAGGAAAAAATAATTGAAATTTCTCATTTTAATAGAATTTTTTCTGGAAAAAAGTGGTTTGAACCATTTTATCAAAATAGCTGAGGAATTTATAATATTTCCACAAGTTCTGGCCACTCTTGGTTTCTCCTGTCCAGTGAAGCACACACCACAGACCCAGATAAAGTGTCCAATGGGCCCAAGCAGGGAAACCATGAGCTGTATGAACAGCTGTAGTTGTGTGAATTTTCCATAGCCCATAACATCTGCACAGTTCTTCCTCAGCAGTAGATTTTGCAAAGCCAAGCTCTCTAGGAAGCTGACTAAGTTTATAAACCTCTAAATCGTTGTGGTAGACGTAGCATTGCTCCAAACCTCCCATAATTTATGCAACAAATTGGATAAGAAATAAGACATATCCTAGTACTCATAGCTCCAACTGAATCTCATTTTACCGTATTGCTTATTTTTCCCACTCTTTTAGTTTAAACACAAACATGTCCATTTCAAGCCAACTGCATCCAAACATCATGCCAAACATTAAAGCACCATCTCCATAATTCAGCATTCATTTGTGGAGTGCTGTCCATGATCAGAGCTCCCTTGCTCTTTTGATCCTCTTCCCAAGAGCACAAAGTCCTACCTTCAGACACGCACTACGAAAATGCTGACTCCCATATGAGAAAAGCAAGGCAGATATTTGGGCCTCAAAGGGAGAGTTAGCTGTTGACTAAAGGCTAATTGAAAGACAATTTGTCCCCAAATAAGCACAGGTGCCACTGATCGCAGCTCCTAGAACAGTCCTGGTTCCATGCAGCGACGGAACCCTTGTGTCAGTAAACCTTCAGAGGTGAAAGATACAGACCCCAGCTCACTCCTGACAACATCTTGCCTGAAGCTCTGTGCCCTTTTGTTCACCTTCAGCATCCCTCCCATGGGCCAAAAATAATATGACCCTCGACAGAACTATTTCTTCCTGATTAAGGCTGCAACACAAGTGGACCAAAGCCAGGAAGTTTAATTTTAAACTGACACTTTGTCCTTTAATTCCAGCTGTCAAGGAGGAGAAGAAGAAAGAAGTAAATCAGCTTCACAGAACAAGTTTTCCAACCCTAAGTTTTAATGAAGTTTCTATATCCTGGCTTTTTATGGTTTATGTTCCAAGCCTATCATTATTCAAGGGTCTGAATTGTTCTTTATTTTTTTAACTCCTTTGCTTTTTAAAGTGAAAAGAAGAGAGTCAAAAGTCTTTAATGGAAAGTTCTCCAACGCATATTAATTATCTAAGAGACCAGAATGACTGCTTTGGTTAAATGCATATTTATAAATCTTTTTAAAATGTATAATATTTACTAATAGACTGTAACTGATCTAAGGATACCCATTTCTGTCTGAGTAGGTAAATAACCCTTTGCAATTTTTAATTAGGTCACTTTAATACAGTGATTGGGAAAAAAAAAAAGCTATCTTGATAGGAGTCTGTAGTCTTACTTTTGCCTTCCTTGCTCAAAGAATTCACTCACAGACATCAGGGATCTGTCACTTTATGCAAAATGTACACATTCCAAGAGTTGCTGAAAATGTTATACACACAGAGCCCCTAATTTGTAAAGATTTAGGAGGAAAGCTCCTTTTCTCACCTGCCAAAACAGATCACTACTTTTAGTTTTGTCTTTGACTCAGCATTGCAAGTGATACTGGTTTTAGTTCTTAGCCCAATTTGCAATTTGTAATTCTCAACACTATATTCTCATTCCCCAGGTTCTGCTCTGAGTACGTGCCAATCAGGACACACACACACAAAATAGAACAAAAGCCTGACTCCAGCCAGTTATGTTGGAAAGTTGCTTGCAATATAGGACTTAAACTAATCATTTGGTCCCTGTCATTACTTCTTCATCTTCTGCTTCCCAGATTTCTGGCATTCAAAATTTTGATCAAAAACATTCACGTTATATCTATCACACACTTAAAGATTTACTAGTGAAGTTCAAAAGCAAGGGTATTGCTTCTGATTCACATTTTTTAAAACCCGAAAGCAAAACCATGGCACCCATTAAAAGAAAATCCTGACTGTCTAGATAAGCAAATTGAGGCTTCTCTTTACAAAGTTTGTTATTCAAATGCTACGTAAAACCTTCCCATGTTTATTTCCACATGGAAGCTCCAAACTATTAACAGTTTTTGCATAACCTCAGACTTTGTTACAAAGAGCTTACACAGCTCTAATCTGCACACGAAACTCACACTGACGTCAGTGGCTGTTTTGAGCAGGGATCAAGGGCACACTATGCAGTCCAGATCCCCTCTGCAGATAACCCAAAAGGAGAGTTTTGACCTTACAGCACAGCAGAGAAAGTTAGATGCCAGGTGAGATACCTAAAAATAGCCAGCTTCAATCCTCAAACAAATGTTCAAACTATAGCATAAAATAAAAAATTCTTGGCATTCATATCCATTTTATATCTTCGTGAAATTATGCAATCTTTATTTTCATATGAAAGCCTGTTTAAGCTATAACATAGCTGAATTTAAAACAGATTGTCCACCTGGTTTCCATCTTTATGCAGGTGATTTAAGCTTGAAAATAATTGTGGCCACAGATTTCATGTGCAAAATTTTGGGGGCAAGTGTTGCCCTTTGGATAGCGCTGCCCCGATATATTCAATGCTGCAGGCTCTGAAAGCACATTGAGGCAAAATTTCACTCTGTAGTATCCCCTTCTAGAGAGGGTGGCTCCCAAGTTTATGGCCAGAATGGTGAGATGAGGGTATTTTAATCAGTACTATTGATTCTCTTTTACTTCTGCTAGATAGAGAGATAATACTTGCATGTAGCTATGACGTTTCTTTGTGGAAAATAATCTGTTCCACCTGACAAAGTATGCAGCAGTTTTCCCAAGGAGTTTGCAAATAAAAAGTAAAGAAATACTCTTTGATGTTGTTAGAAAATGGGAACCTGCTGATGAGTTTATTTTGAACTGTCAGCTCCAAAATCCAGGATCCAATCAAACCTTTACTTTGGTGAAGGCAGGAATGAGAATCCAGGCTCACTGATTACTCACAGAGTCTCTACAACAAACTTTACATAACAAGGGTTGCTCCAAAACTAATGAGTGCCTCCAATTTTATTATGTTGGATCACAACATTAGAGGCAGATGGTGGTGGTATGGCAGTAGGGGTTGAACCCTCCTGCCAACACTCCATTACACTTTGTTGCTGTATGACAGACGGCAGCAGAGGGGCACTGACAAAATGGCGTCTGACGTAAAAGTGCATATGAAGCAAAAGTGTGTCACTGAATTCCTCCATGCAGAAAAAATGGCACCTACTGACATTCACTGACACTCGCTGAATGTTTATGGAGATCAAACGTTGGATATGAGCACAGTGAGGTGATGGGTGGTGCATTTCAGCGGTGGTAACAGTGACATGAAAGACAAGCCACCTGACCAGTGTCTTTACCAAAATGATGTAGCAGTGTAATCTCACATGCAAAATAAAATCTGATCAGTCTTACTGGCTGCTGTATTATATTAAAGGGTATTGAGGGGAACCCAAATTAACATATGCAATCATAGATCACATAGATCTACTATAATCTCCTCTTTGTTCCTTTCTAAACAAGTTTTTAGTTCTTCTGTTTTGTGTACTATTACTTAAATCCAGTGATTTTTATTTGGAGCATACTACTATTTTTGTTTGAGAGAAGTCTGGCCATGATTAACAAAAACTTTCCATTTGAGGGGAATTAACCGGTAGAACATGTTATAATTGCTTCCTACTACTTCAACACCATTTTCAGTGCTGTACACATCAAAACCTTTGGTTCACTTTGTTCCTTAGTTTGCTGCACAGTGTATAGAAGGTTATATAGAACTGCCCACTGCTCCCAAGAAAGTAAACATATCTAAAACCAGCATGGTGAATCAGAAATGGTTGTATCGGGATGCCTAAATATAAAGAACAGGGTTAAGGCTGTTTACCAAGCCTGAATATTGATTTTTTTTTTTTTAAATTCTGGGGTGTTAAACAGTAACACTCCCCTAATGATTTTTTTCGTATTTCAAAACTTTCTAGTAGCATCTCACTGGAGCTTTTGTGGGTCAGTAAGGAGAGCACGAGCAGTGAAATGAAGCCAGCACTTCAGGAGCATGTCAACCTGCCTTTGCTTGATCTCTTTACTTGTTTTGCAATGAAAAAAACCCAGGGCTCAGAATAGTAAGCCATCTTCCCTAACCACATTGTCAGGTCAGAAAATACTTCACGGCGAAGGTAGCCTATTCTTTCTCCCTCCCTCACTGTGTACAGACAGAGCATGTCTCTCCTTAAGTGCATATTTTACAAGCTTAGCAAAAAGCCCTACACAAACTGTACAGAACTGTATGTCCAAAGCATGCAATTTCTAAAGGGTCGTAATTCAGTCAACTGAAAACTGACATTTTCACCTGCAGAAGTGCACCTTGCCGCTTATTGTTATTTCTGTAGCCCAAACTAGCTTTCCACTCATAACCATTTTACTTAGAAGGCTATTCATAAACAAAATAGCCACGAGGACTTTTGTTTCAATAAACAGAAACATATTTATCTTCCCACTTTGCTCAGAGCAGATCAGATTTTACCTCTGACCTCCCCCACGCAACAGTTTGCTTTCAAACCATCTTAGTACAGAAAAAATTTGGCCCAAGAGGTGCCATTTTCAGGAACTTATGTATGACTAAAAAGGAACAGGAACTAACCACAGAAGAACAGCACTGGTATTTTGTTAGCTGTGACTTGACCTGACTTGACAGGTTTATATTTTAATGTGGATTTCCTCCCACCAGGGAGATTGTTATGCCCCATAAATCCAATATTCACAGAACTCCACTATCAGCTAGGGCTGGAGGATGAAAAATACTAGTGACAAATACAGTTTGCCTTAGGTATCCAAAAGAGAAGTCTCCAGCATTGGAAGGAACCCAGTCATCCTCTCCACAAAAGCAAACAATTGTCTCTCCATGCTGCAAACTCCCAGCTGCATCTGAGGCTAAAAGCATATTTTAAATTGACAGGGTTAAGAAATCTGGAAGCCACAGGTATGGGTTGTTATCCATGCTTCTGTGGTTAGCAGGCTATTACACCTCTGCAATAGCTTAAGACTGCCAGAATCAAATGCACTTGGGTTCTCCACTTCCTTGAAGCTTCGAGCTTCAGTCTCTCTCTCAAGAGTGAAATATAAAGAGATTACTAGTAGCAGCATCTCATACCTTCTCCTCTCCAACCTTGTAAATCTGAAGCTGCCCTTGGTTAAAAAGCTCTGATTTTAAATACTAACACTGCTTCTCCTTGTGTCTTTCTCACTCTTCACTTTTCTTTGCAGATTTCAAGGTGATGACAAAAGAGAGAACAGTCTTAGCATTTGTTAATACCCACTTGACCCACAAAAGAAATTCACTAGCATTCGCAGCTTCTAATTTAAAAACCATTAGACCGTTCCGCTTGGCGGACCAGATCTAAATATTCTTAAAGGGGTGGTTTAATTTAATCATTACCTTAACAAGCCCCCTTTTAAAATGATGATCCGCCAAATTCAGGGGATTTGTTTTGGAATCTGATCCAATAACTGGCTTTGTACAAAGAGAAGCATAGCCGCATCTGATTTGGTTCAGAACCGGGTGATAATCATGAAAATTACTTTGCATATTTAATCACTGTGAAAACATGAGTACAAACTACTTTCTAGAGATTACCTTAAAAAAAATTAAAAAAGAAAACCTTCAGGCTTTGCAGCAAGCATGCCAAGTACTTTGATTTACAGAGAATTATTTGGATTTTATAGAAAGCTCAGTGTTTCAAAGACTTCAAGCCAGTCAGCCACTGGCAAAGAAAAATTTAAAATACTAAAAGCAAAAAAGTTTTGTATAGGAAAATAAAAATTATGTTGAGATTAATTATCTTTCTATTCCTTTCTCCCCCATTCCCAAGTCTATGCCACTTAGCAACACCAATTTGAAGCAAATACATTACACAAAATCAGAGGTTCTCTCATCCTGTCAAAATTTCTCTCTCCAAGCTTGCTCTCTCGTGTTAACTATCACCAGGAGTGGGACAGAAGCTGGCAAACAGGGCATCAAGCAGAACTTTCATAACATTTGAAATAGGAGAACTTGCTTCAGCACTGCTTTCTGGTACCAGTGTGAACAGCTTAAGGGGAAAAACCTAAAAACTAGAAAGAAAGGAGGCCAACAAAGCACTGAAGTGTCATCATCCTGTAGCTTCAGGTTTTTCTATAGATCTCATACTTAAGGTTCAGCAACACACAGAGCATTTGGAGAAGAATGCCCGGAGAGATCAGCTCTTCTTACCTAGATTAGATAGATAAATAACACCACGTAGACTAGCAGTTAGCAAAGGGTACAAAAGAGGTGTGTACATATACACGACTTGCAAAATTTTCTCCATGCTGAAGCACCTGGATGACAGGTGAGTATTGCATGGTACGTACATAAAACTAAATTCACTGCTGACATAAACAGACTCAGCTCCACGATAGCTATCCAAGCTGCCTCTGCTTAATCCTTGGTGTGAATTAGCCCCTGCCTTTATTGTTAGCTGTTCTTAAATCCTTGCACTTGTGAGACACCGATGTTTGTAAATAACCTAGGAGTTACAGTGTAGGCAGGATATCTGACGATAACAGTCAAAGCCTTCTTAGATTATGAGGCAAGCTGTACCAAATACTGGTGGAAAGCATCTCAAGGGTGTTTACCTTTCTGTAGCTACTGCACACACAAAACTCATATAAAGGGTGCCTAAAGTTTGCTCTACAAACTGATGTAATACATACAGAAATATATATGTATCATATGGGCTGCTCTATTATGGATGCATATTTCTATATGTGTCACACACAAATATATGTATATAAATATATGCATACACCTGTATCTTTTGCATACTTTTCATATAGAGTACACATTCCTTGAAGCATTATATGTTCCACAGCTTCAGCAGTCTAGAGGTTAATGAACAGGCTTTTTCTCACATATGCACAGAACAGATAATTTTCTTTACTGTTCACGATAAGTTGAAGGAGCATTTGAGTGACAGACCAATTTGTCAATCAACTACAAAGTGTTGAGGAAGCTTCCTCTGCATAATTTTACACACACAGATCAAATGTGACCTCTGATTGCACGGTGGGTATGGACAGTCAAGGTTATGAAGTCCAAAGGAGTCACGCAAATCAGTTTCCTCTCCTGAGCGCCTTGTCTTTCTAGGGTTATCTGTGCACTAAAATAATCACAGGATTTCAAGGGAAAGATGAAGAAATCCTTCTTTATTACTTTTAAGTGCATGCATGCATGTGCAAGGAGGGTGTACGTATAAATTTGTTGTGGAGCTTGAATGTCTATGTTTTTATTTTATAGCCCGAATTATGTTTTAAGGTCTCAACACAGAGCCCCCGGTTCTGACATCTCACGCAGTTTCTCTTGAAAGCTATGTTTTAATAGCAGCGCTGTTCATTTAATGTTAGCCACTTCAGATGATTTCTTTGCTAAAACCTGAATTATGAAAATCGCTTGTCAATTACCCTGGGTAGCTGTGTAAAAGAATTATTGCACATTCACAGTGAAAAGAAAACTTTATTTTCCCCACTTTCCAGTAAAAGCTAATTCAGAATAACTCCATTTAACAGTTATTTTATGCTGAAATACTGAATACCTCAGGGAGTCTTTTAGGGATTTTAAAGTCTCTTTATTTATAAATGATTCATGCTGCATTTTCAGAAAAACCTACAATTAGTGTGGGAAGCACAGAGACTCCTTTGGGAAAGGTAAAAAAAAAAAAAAATACATGCATTATATACAGCCTTTTTTATCTATTGTTGTTTTGCAGTGGACTATAAAAAGAAAAGAACTGGAAAAAAAATGGGTAGGAGATATTTTATCTAACCTTTTAAATATATGCCTCAGTTGACAGTATTTTGTGAAGTAGTTACCCTTATGATTTGTACAGCCCACAAAATTCTTTTAATGCAGGTTTCATTTTGGTTTGCACTTTCCAACCCCAGTTATAAATGAGCAAGCTAGCTAAGAGGAGAAGCTTTCTGTGGTAACACAGAAGGACAAATCTTTCCTTCCGTTAGCCCCTGGTGAGAATGATGGTCACTAATGTTTCCATATTGTTTGCTGCCTGGAGAGGTGCTATAACTTAAAGGTCTTTTAAATGTTTACACCAGCAGGCATCAAAGATCACAGGGCCTCATCAGGTTTACAGTGAACCTTTCTGTTCCCTCAGTCCAGACAGCAGATATATATTGCCTTAGTAGTCAGCACTGCAGGAGTTTGTGCACACACCATCCCTGTTACAAGGTGGC
Source organism: Gallus gallus (assembly GCF_016699485.2). Taxonomy (NCBI): domain Eukaryota; kingdom Metazoa; phylum Chordata; class Aves; order Galliformes; family Phasianidae; genus Gallus; species Gallus gallus. The sequence continues at coordinate 46,266,628 of NC_052536.1, read as the reverse complement.
AAAGGCGAAAAGACAAGGAGTGCACGAGACCTCCAAGGCTCCTGCAGCTTTACCCTTACTGTTGAAACCACAGCAAATATTGCAGCATCTCTGCAGTAACTGTTCAGTTAAGCCCTGCTCTTCAGGGAGAATGGTTTTAAACGAAAGGAGGGTAGATTTAGATTAGATGTCGGGGGAAGTTTGAGAGAGTTGTGAGGTGCTGGGACAGGTTGTCCAGAGAGGTTGTGGATGCCCCATCCCTCCTGGCGGTGTTTAGGGCCAGGCTGGGCCCTGGGCAACACGATCAACTACTTGATCCAGTGGTTGGCAATCCTGCACACATCAGGGTGGCTGGAACTTGATGATCCTTGACATCCCTTCCAACTCAAGCCATTCTATGATTCTGTGATTTAATTAACCAGAAACTTAAACCTTCATTCAATCAGACCTTTTCTGCATTGAGGTAAGTAATTTTCAAACAGTACAACATCTATGAGAGAGTTGCACACACATGAACTGCAAAGCCAAACAAATACTATTGGTTTTAGAAGGACAACAGCAAATTATTCCTTTTTTTCGCCCATCTCCATTCTGCCTTTGTACTGATATTGTTACAAGTGACAAACCACCAACTGCAAAAACAATTTCTCAGGCGTCAGACAGGTCACCCACAGCCCTTCTATGATAGCAGCAGCATTCAGTGCAGTAACTGCAGAACTGGAAGCGCAATCATCCAGACCTGAAACCATCCAAACCTCTTTGCTCAGATGCAAATAGACAGCAAGAAGGACACATGGAGACAACATCAGCTACTCATCAGCCACTCATCTCATTAGCCAGATGTATAAATATGTAAGGTGTGCTTTGGGTTTCTTTTTGCTATTGATATTATTTAATTTTATATGGAACATCTTAGACTTAAATCTAGAACTATATGAAATCTGCAACACAGTCTTACTGGCTTGCATCCACCACAACCCTTTCCCAGATAGCTCCACGTAGAGCTAAGGATAGCTCTAAAATAAGCAAAAAAAACTCTTAATTTGCAGTTAGGTGATATTTTTCAGTAAATGTCAGCAAGTCATACACGTGAAGCAGGAGACTGCATTCATACCAGGATGTGCTGCAGCATTACCCCAGTAGTTTAGTTATCAACAGGTGGAAGGTGCAAAGAAACCAAATCACTTCAACAACTGGAAATACCAGCAAGAGGGGTATCACAAGGTAGCAGATAAAAGCAGAACAGCATTGCTGAGATAGTTACTGTGCATCAGCTCACTGGAAAGAAAAATGGGGCTCTTCACGTTTGGCTTCTTAACATAGTAGTCTACATTTTTTAATTCTGCACATAATCTCACATGGCAGTGCTATAAAATTCAAAATACACAGCCTATTCAGTATCATGTTCAATGTAGTATCAACCAAAAAGCTAACACCAAACTCTTGTGCACAGGGCTTTACACAACAGCCACCAAACAAAGAGTGGGCTTTTTCTTTCTCTTTTGAAACCATAAAAATAGCTAAGCCTCTCTAGCACTTCAAGCATCCTCCAAGCAATTACTCTAATTATACCTTTCCAATTAAGAGTAAACTATCTGCAAAGCTCTCCAGAACTTGGTGAACTGGTGAGTTGTATTACCATGACAGGGAGGAAAAAGACAGAAAGGGAAAATGAAGGAAGGAATATATTTTGTCTTAAATAATCTCCAAAATGAACCCGCTCCAGGCAAGTTTTTCTTGCCTAAGCCATCAAATGATGGTGTGTGATTTCCTGAAGGTTGTGGACATAAGAAAAAACAGCATGATTTCTATAGCAGGTTTGTCCTTTTCTCCATTTATACTGCCACAGATTTCCCAACCAAAGAGTAGAAATGCATCAAGATTTGTGTGGTTTTCAAGCCAAGGAGATTTCTCTTGATTTTATTTTCATGGTAAATTTTCTGGAAATTAAGGAGCAGAGATCCTGATAGCAGTGACAAGAGAATTAGCAAAGCAAAATGAGGCTGAATCTTGAGGGCAGCTTCACTATTTTAGCTTCCTGATAAAGACCAGGAGCCAAAACACTTAGACTTGTTTCTCAGAATGAAATAAAATATTAATGATTGGGAACAACACACTTCATGTTACCAAAGCAGATTAGGCAATATCTATATGCGAGTCAGACATGATCTCCATCTCATCTGAAGTCCTGCAATCTCTCAGATGAGTTAACTCGAGAGCTTTAGATATCTCACGGCCTAATTCTTTTATACCTGTGTGTGGATCCCCCAAATCCCACTGCTTCTATATCATGATGGTCCACTGTGGACATATCAGGAAAAACTTAGTACTATCTAATAGTAGAGTCAATACTATAGTAAGGGAGGTAGAAACAATGCTGAACTAAAACCAAATTTTATTCTTATGTTACGTCTAGGAGAAATGCTATCACAACTTCCATAACTACAAAAAATTAGGTATAATTGTTTCATTCATTTTTTCTTTCCTGTTTGTTGTTGCTGTTATTGTTTTGTTGTTTTTTCCCAGAAAGGAAAGCAAGAAATGTATTTTAGGTAATGAGAGCAATATAAGATGACAATGCAAAAAATTCAATGAGAAAAATAACTTTATGTAAAAAAAAAAAATAATCCTCACAAATAGGTAACATGAAAGTAATCATTCAGGTGTTTTGTTTCTACTTTATAAATAGGAAGGTGAGATGATTATGCCACAGAAATTGGAAATTGAATGAGCAGCTGTAATACCTGAAACTGCTTTTAGTCCTAAAAATAATAATAATTCATTTCACAACGGTATCTAAAAAGGAAGATTTAACTTTTTGAAGTGTTTCCTTACCCTACTTTTTTCTATCTATAAGAAATAATGTTTCAGCAATAAAATTGTAAGCTTCATACTGGTGTTTTGCTACCCCTCTCTCGAGCCATAAACTGATGTTAAATCACAACAGTATACATTTCACCTTCTGAATGAGCATCATTGATAGCAAACCAATCACAATGCTTTCATTGACTAAGATAATCCTTAAATTTGATGATGAGCAAAATCCAAGAAGCCACCTGGGGTTTGCTGGTAGATACTCCAAACAAGATGGGAAAGGCTCAGGAACAAGTTGGTAAGGTCCAGTTAAAAATGCAGGTTAGTCATTCCTCTGTCAGGAGATCCACCTCCTCAGAAAGTGCTGCAGGAAGTTGTTGTGTTTGTTCCTTTAGAAGCGGCCTTCCAGGGAAGCTCATTTCAATGGCCTTCCAGTTCACTGGAAAGCTTTCACAGACTTGAGGCCACGGGATTAATGCCCAAATCCAGCAAAGCGTATGACTAACCTTAAGCCTGTATGTAATCTCAGTTAAGTCAATTAGGCTGCCTGTGTGCTCCAAGGTAAGCAGATCTTGAAGTACTTTGCTGGTCTGGTGCGATTATCCCTCCTGATGCACATAGTAACTGCTAAACAGTACACTGCACAAACCTGCCTTCTGCCTTCAGATCCGAAATGCATCTCTCGAGTACCTGATGCACATCAGCAGTCCTGCTACAGCTCTCCTGAACCCACAGAAGGGCTGAGCAAAGAATAAATAAAGGGATGCTCTTTTCTCATTTTGTGCAACATAACGGAGAAGTTAGATGTGCAGCTAGATTCTTCAACAGGTAATACATTCAGTGTCTCTCTATAAAAAGCAAGACAAACCAAACTTCCAGTTCTGAAAATTTTCTGTGCAGAGCCTTTTTTGTGTCGCCTGTTTTACATTAACACTGTTCCTGCATATAGTATGATCTCACCATCACACAACCCAGAACCTCTTTAATGTAGGTATAGGCATATCACTGGCCAAGCTACAAGGTCCTTGCAGCCAGCCTGCAAGCACTGGCAAACCTAGAAGTATCGTATTAACCCCTGAATGCCTTGACCAAACCATTCCAAAACATTTCTGTGGGCAGATTATGAACTGCTAAAACTACATCCAGCACTCAAAGGCCTTCTGAATTTCTTTATTGTCAGCAGCTTCTGGTAAATTGACAGAAATCCCAGCAAGAATGTCTGCACTTGAGCCTGCCTGACCTACAGCAGCTTCTTTTGATGGCCTGAAGAATGAACCCAATTTACAGTGGAAATACCATTGCTCTGCACATTTCAGGCAATGGAAGCCCCCACCTGAAAACTGTCCAAGATCTTCAGAGTAAATCATGTAGATATGTCATGTAAATATGTATTCATGGGGTTTTCAGAGCTTAGATCATTGCCATACAGACAGTTCCCTATAATCTGAATGTATATTTAAGGACTTGAAAAAAACAGAGCACTGACCTGAGCTGTTATAATACATCTCATCTCTGCCATGGCCACTGTACACGCCAAGCCTTATGTACAATGCAGGATTACAAACAGGACAACGCTCCTTCTTGACGCAGAAGGGTGTTTGCTAAGGAGAAAGGACTACCACATCTCCTGTAACATCCTGTGCAATCTTCCTACATTAGAGAGCAAACTGAACAATTACAGGCAAAACCACGTGCACTAGTCTGATTTTCCAAGTAGGAAGAACAAAATCCCTCTTCCCGTATTTAAATCCAAGGGAAAACATTAAAGCAGTGGCAGTGTACTCTAACAATAGCGTCCATCACGGAGCAGGATGGTATATTCAATCCTATTTCACAATTTAAACTTGTTTTCATATATAGACCCTATTCTTAGAGTTGAGTTCATCCTGAGGTATCTGCCTTAATGCACTGTACACTGCTATCTCAGAATTATCTGCTTTTTGCAGCTATCCCAACCTGCTAATTAATAACATGAATTCACAACGGGAGTTCTTTAGCTGAAATCACAGCTAGAAATAGATAAGAAAACAGTATATATTTTTAATATATTTTTTTTAATAAACTGCATGCAGTGGTTCTGCTTTGTCATTTACTATCTAGCGTGGGTTCTGACATAATGAAACATGACATGATGTAACCATTAAGATGACCCAACATAGCATAACCAAACGCAAAATTATTCATTCTGACTAAGCTTGTCAGATTTTTTTTTATTATTTTTCTTAAGTTCTACACTCCACCCTACTGCCAACCTGTTAATTCTACTTAGGTACCAGGTAAGGGACTGCAGGAAAGATGTCTGTGCAGTATCAGTTGAAACATCACATACTGATAAGCAGGAAGATAACAGTCACATTCAAGCAATGCTAAGGCTACTTCTGAAATAAGGCATCTGATTTGTGCTGGGAACTAAAAAGGCAATGCTCTACAGAATAGAAAACCTTGTGCTCAAAGTTTTCTAACACCATCAGGACATTAAACCTTTGTGTTTTCTTTGTACACGTTTTTTGTACAAGCTAGAACTGCGTAGCAACTGAATTAAAAAGAAAGGATAAAAAAGGAAAAAAAAAAAAAGCACCAAAGAAAAAAAATTAGGAAGACAAAATGGTGCACAGAAGGATAAGGATATGAATCTTTCTGTCTGTCAAGGTATAACACACTAGAGTACTCATGATATCAACAGAATGTATCTGCTCTGTACTCTGGTGACTGTAAAGGTCAGCTATTCAGTACAACAGACTGCAATGTAAGAATTCTTGAATTTATTACAAAAAATTAATATTACACAAGGGCTGATCCAAAAGTAATGCCTCCTATTTTATTATGCTGGCCTACATTACCAGAGGCAGATGGTGGTGGTGTAGTAATAGAGTTTAAACCCTCCCACCAATATTCCACTCCATTTTTTCTTGCTGTGTGACAGATGGCAGCAGAGGGGCAGTCTGACACGGAAGTATGTATGAAGCACAAGTGCATCACTGAATTCTTCCATGCAGAAATGATTGCACCAACTAACATTCATGGACATTTGCTGAATATTTATAGAGACCAAACAGTAGATTTGTGACAAAATAGCACAATGAGGTGGTAGTGGTACATTTCAGCAGTGGCGACAGTGATGCAAAACAAGCCACATTCTGGACAGTCATGCACAGCTGTTACAGCAAAAACTGACAAATATCTCGACCAGCTCATCTACACCAATCAGATTACAACCGGGAAACTGTGTATGAAGCTGAATATTGGCTTCATTGAGTTGGAAACAATGGTAGCAACACTGGAATATCAGCTCTGACTGCTACATCATGATGCTGACTAAGTTGAAGTCTCAAACTTTGAATAGGGCCAGAGATGAAGACAACCTTCCTCTTGCAACATGATAACAGGACACATACCAGTTTGAAGATCATGGAACATATTGACAATCTTGGCTATACTGTCCTACCACATCCACAATATAGTTCAGATTTTGAACCTTCTGACTTCCATCTGTTCAGGCTGCTGAAAGATGGAATGCATGGGAAACATTTTCCTAGCAACAACACCATCATAGCAGTAGTGGAATAGTAGGTTACCTCCGCTGGTGCAGATTTTTATAAGCACAGCTTTCAATCTTTCGTTCATTGCTGGTGAAAATACATAGGGAATGGTGGTGTCTACATTGAAAAAAAGTGTTTTGTAACTGAAAATTTGCTCTATTAAACAACATTCTGTTGTAGTGTCCATGGAAATAAACAGGAGGCATTACTTTCAGAGCAACTTACATACATCTGCTTTCCATCCCCTGCCATTACTAACAGGGTACATGAGTAGGTGACAGACTGTACAGGCATGCTTTTAGAAATATTAACTCCCAGGCACAGTAGCAAGGGTTAAGGAGAGAGTTTCAGATTTAAGTTCCCCTCATTACCATTCAGAAAACTATCATTTAATATTAAGGTAATTGTAACACAAGGACATGAGTCATGCCCTTGTGTTACAATTACCTTTAATATTAAATAATAGTTTTTGTAATGGTAATTTCCTTTGGGGATGTTTCATTCTAAATTAGGCAGTTCTGAGTGATGTCTGTCTTTGCAGATATCTCTATCAGCTGCTAAAAGCTCTCCTACAAGTGCACATCCATAATCTATAGGTATTCCAGACCATGAATGCTGCTCCACTGAAGTCATTGTCCTTTGTAATCTATTAGCAGCTTGACTATTTGACTATATCCACAGTCATGATTTCCCTTTTGAAATCTACACAGAAGAGTGCATCCCTTGCTCTACTGTGCTACCGCTCCATCCACATCCTAAGCTGCCTTGTTACAGTAAAAGCTATAACACTGTCACATCATGAGATGGGCAGTAGTGGAGTGATAGGGTTTAACTTCTTACTCAGATGACTTAGTGTCTGAGGTTGGAGTTGATACTAGGAGCTGGAAAAAAGTTTTTGAAAAGAGCTTTAATTTGACTATTAGAAAGTATTTCCTAATTAAAAACACCGTGTGAGCTCAGAAATCACAGGAGCTTTCAGTAAACCAAGCTTGTGCTCCGTGTAGCAAGCAGAGTTGTCTATAAATTATCACAACCATACAAAGATGTATTATACTAAAACGTCATCTTCAGAAAGGCATTATTTAAAAGAGAAAAGGACAGGCACTAAAAGCAACAAGATCCTACTGCTGACAGATTATGAGAGGAAAAATCTTGCCAGTGAGCCCTCAGTACTCCCTCTGAAACTTTATAAACCCCAAGGACATCTTTCAGTCCTCCAACCTCTTTGCACAGAGCCTTCTGCACTAAGAACTAGAGGAAGATTACAAAGGCCTCCTTGGAAACTTTGGGCTCTAAAGCAGGTGTGAGGAGCACCAAGCCCTGGTGCTGCATGGGAGCTCTTTCCCAGTTGCACAGACCAGCTCTTGATTAGAGCAGTGACATGCCGAGAAAGTACTTGGTCAGGGTGGTCAGGCACTGGAATGGGCTGCCCAGAGAGGTGGTGGAGTCACCGACCCTGGAGGTCTTCAAAGAACGTTTGGATGTTGTGTTGAGAGACATGGTTTAGCAAGAACCCTTGGTGACAGGTGGATGGTTGGACTGGATGATCCTGTGGGTCTTTTCCAACCTTAGCGATTCTATGATTCTACGATGCTTGTACCACGTTTCCTATTTTGCAACAGAGCAAGGGAGGGAAAGTATCAAAACTAGGCTGAGGACAAATGGTTCTTCACACCACCTTATCTGCTAAAAATAGGTAAAAAAAGAGCTGCCATTCTTCCTGGACCTCACAATGCTGTTAAACGAATACTGCAGAAAGGGGAAGTTCTAAACTCCCTGGCATAGCCATGCCAAATAAAGGAGTTCGGAAAGTGGACTAATGCTGAAATCTAATGCTGTCTGCAAAATTCTTGCAAGCATCTCTGCTTCCCTTCCTGATTAATATCTGAGACAATGTCAAGCTTTCACCAGCAGAAGATATATATTGCAGGTATAAATTCTAGAGAAATTGGGTCTCATAAAGGAATTCTATTCGAAATGACCATAACTTTACTGTAGAAGCAGTTTAAAGAGCTCTGCGTTTTTATCTCCAGTATTGCTTGCCCTTGTCAGTGACTGTTCAGCCAATAGTCACTTTTTTTTTTTTGTCTCCCTTTCCAAAGTTTGGAGCACAGCTAAGGGCCAGAAGAGACCTTATGGTCTTCTCTGGTTACTGTCTAAAAATTCCATATGATTCCACAAGCAAGCTCTGTGCAGCCTCTCTACTACATTTGAACAACACAGGTAATGAAATACTGGTGCTTCAGATCATTAGGCAGGTAATTATGATTTTTGTTTGTGTGAGTTTAATTAAAATTAGTCTCAGAAAGCATCCATTACAACAGGTCCTCACTGAACAACGAATACACAACAGTCCTCAGCCAGTAAATAGTCTCAGTTCTTCTGCTCAGGGACATGACTTAGCAGCGGGTTGTTAGTTAGGGTAGTATGGTTAGGTTGTCATTGGACTCAATGATCTTTAAGGTCTTTTCCAACCTGAGCAATTCTATGATTCTATCATTCTCTCCAGCTTAAAAAAAAAATAATAGTAAGGAGAACTTGCTAACCATTTAACATGCTTTCCTCTACAGATTTCAAATCACAAGTGAAAGGAGGGCTGCATTACTCTCTCATTTAACCCAAATCAGCTAGACTGGGGAAAAGAAGAAATCAAAACTCTGTTCCGCAATTCATACCACCTGGTTATCTGCCGCTGATACCCCACAAAGCCACTTACCAGTATTTTTGTAGTAACCTGTCTTTGTCTACTGACAGGCAAAGCCTTTGTGCAATTAAGCACAGCTCCACTGAAGACAACAGTTTTGTACCCACTTAGACCTGTCCCACATTTTTTTTTTTTTTCAGATGCAAACCGTCCCATTTAGACAAATTTGTTTTCTTCAATTGCCATCCTGTATGTATTTGTGGCAGAGAAATGGTAAAACAGCAAACACATTCATCTTTAATCTGATGAATGCTTTACCGCATGCCAGGATGTGTGTTTCAAGGTATATTGTCTGAGAGATCAGTTCTCAGAATTCATGGGGTGGGGGTTTACAAAGAGACAGATGTAGAAATGCTTATATGTTGTGACTAAAAGCTGATTGGCCCAACTACATGAAATAATACAACTCTAAAATTGAGACTAGCACAGGCTTAATGATGCAAATTTCAGTTTTATAATCCTCATCAATTTCCAGGAAACAATGTAACATAGCAAAATTAGGGGGAACCAAAGGGTTTCTCGGTTTATTAGGTGCATGATCCAAATCCTGTAAAATTCAGAGGCAGTCTTTGCATAGAGAATAATGGACTTTGGAGCGGGCTGTGTGCTAGAGTTATTCCTGGCTGTAGAAGCAAAAATGCCCCCAGCCACAGAGCTGCAGACATGTACTTTATATGCAAAAATACAATTCCTTGGTGAGAACTCTATACATTATGCTTATAGGAAAAAGTTAAATAATGCATCTATCCGTTACTATTGTTTTTCTTATTAAGCAGAAAGGGAGGAATTCAATATTCAATTCAAAAAGAATTTTTGGAGAGGAGGAGGAGGATGGGGGTAGGTGAATAAATATATGTAAAATCACAACATGATACTAATGTTCAATTACAAAAAACTTTAGAGAAGTCTATTTATTTATTTATTTATTCTAATTCTAAATCCCTACCACTACACAACAATGTCACATTTTAATGTAATATCATGTCCAATGCATATTCATGAAATAAAAATCTTGGCAGTGGCACAAGAAAAGTGGGATGAAGTGTGTTTGGTGGAGTGCGTCACGTTTCCAGACCAGCGGATTTTTTGATTAAAGTCCCTTATCCGTTTTATCATGCATATCCACTCTCTGATTAAAGTGATCTGGAGCTGACACTCACAATGTCAGTATGCACTGAGACCCTTCACACAAAACATGGTTGGAATTTATATGCTTAAAAAAAAAAAGAAAAAAAAAAAGGAAGGGAGGGGGAGAAAGAGAAATAGACCAACCAAACCTGCTATATTAAAAATAAGTATACAGGTATATATCTATGCACTGGAAAAAAACACATTTTGAATTGTTTGTTTTAGTCTCACATATTTCTTTTTAACGTTGACAGGATACTAATACCGCACGTTTTATTTCCATTTCAAAAAATATCTGTGGTGCGAGTTCTTTCCCTTTGTTACACTGGGCTTTCGATCAACATGCCTCCACGGTGGGGTGAAGAACAGAGCAAGCTAAGGTCTCCCACAGACACCAATAAATAATGAATTCCTCCAAACTTACATGCAGGCCTTCATCTTTCTTTTCTTTTAAACTTCGTTAATTAATGTATCATATCTATCTACATTTAAACCACATGTTATTTGTTAAGAAAACTGATTCCACAGCAGCAGAGGTATGTGAATATTGCAAGGAAAAGTTTAATACAGATACACTGATTCCTGTTCCAGCTTCAGTAGCTTCCAAACATGTTTATATCATCCTGTTTTCAAACCTCAGCACATTTACAAGGATGCAGATGATCTAGGTACAATTCATGCTCTTGAAAATATGGATAACTGTTTTTCTGGTAGAGATGGATCTAGTCCTCCTCAAACTTAAAAAGCTTTTGGTCACATTATTCACCTTAAGAATGAGCTCAACTTTAAGCTCAAGATCAATGAAATTTAAGTATGCACTTGAGGTGTTTGTGAACAAAAGGATTTCAACAGTAGCGGTAACAGGTTTTAGATATGTTCCTTCTCTCTAGGAATACAACAGTCTTTTGCATTTCTAAATAGAGTTTCATCCATGAAATAATTATGGAATGGCAGTCTTGGCTTCAGAAATATCTTTTCAGAGGTCTCTGAGGTACTTTTTAAAGCCTGCCTTTAAGCTCAAGAATTCTAGATCTTTTGTTAAGTTTTCAGTAACTTGTACTTCCTTAATAGGTTTAATGTATCCCATATAACTTTGGCTATTTAATAACTGACTTATGTAAAAAGTGAACTGCATTCTTATTTTCCTATCTTATTATGTTGAGGGGTATGGTTTTTTTGTTGCTGTTCGGAACTATTTTTTACTGGGCAAAGCAAGCAAAGCTATTCAGACATTTGCTCTAGTGCCAAAGCTCAATCAAGATGCTATTCCAATATTAGGCTTCTTCTGAGTACTACTACCAGTCATACTGAACTGTTGCTATATTGCAACTTTGAAGAACGTTGAGTAAGAATTAGTGAAGGACTGTCAAATTAATGTCATTGGTGAATTAAGCCTCTCACTTCATCATAAACTTTAATAAAACAAATATAGTAAGAGTCTAGGGAAAAGCATATTAGTTAATTTTACTTGCAAGGGCCATGGTTGGAAGATCTGCATATAACCCTCCAAAAACACACACTAAAACAGAAGCTAGGAGGTAGGTTTTCTGCACTTATTCTTTCTGTTCACCAGAAATTCATCATTCCTGCATGACAATTCTGAAAGAAGAGTAGTCAGAACTTGAGAATTAAGATAAAACGTGGGGAATTTCAGGAAGAGCTTTCTGGAAAAAACACTACCAGCAATAAAGTGTGTTTTCATCAGCATGAACATAAACTGCTGGGCAGTTTCACAGTGAATAGTCCAGAAGCAGAGTTTCCATGCACCAGTGGTATGTACAGTCACAGTGGCAACTGAAATCTAGCAGCCAGCATTGCTGCTCCTGTAAAATACACTCCATGCTGCCCTGTATTTGCAGTGCATATGGGGAAATTAATTCTACGCAGATATTTCTGATAGATCCTTGAAAGGAGGTTGCTGCTATGGTAAATATTGTGGATTAGGTACAATTAAACCATAACAGTGACCTATGCAAAAGTGATACTACTGTAAACCAGCTCAGCTACTAAATACACTTAAGGGACTACAGACTAAGGATCTGCAGATCACCTATGACATAAACAGTACAAGAGTGCCTCATCTTCAGTTGTAACAACCTCAAACGTAACTTGCCTTTTCTTCCTTTAAGGATATCTTGGAATGACCTAATGACTTCAAACAGCAGCCACAACTGTAAACAAAGGCCATGCTCTTGTGCCTCAGTTATCCATGACTAAAATCCTAAAGCTATACCAGAAAACAGTTAGGAATTCCATAATGACAAACTGAAAGAAAATCACCACCAAACAAAAACGCAAACCCTTGAGCAGTTGGAAGCCTGATATTGGGCATCTAAAAATTTTCCAATTCTGAAATCATGTCCTATGTTTTCAGACCAGCTGCTGTGGAAAGGCAGCACTCTAAAGACCAAAGCAAGTTTCTATCACTTACTACTGCTCTGAGCATTTACTTGGGATTTACAGGTCAGGAGTCCATTTCTGGCTCACAGTAAAGGCGCATTTCATCCCAACAGGGAATATCACATTCACTTGCCAGACTGGCCCTTTGTGTTCAGTAGGTCAGTTATGAAGACTCCTCTCACTTCAGATACAACTGTATAAGTAAGCACAAAATGTTTGTTGCCCACTTCATGCCCCACACATGCTGAGTGGATACAAAAGGCCAGACTCTTCTCCCCCAGCTTTAATATCCCCTTTATAGCAGAGTTCTCTGGGTGGTCAGTGGAGAGCAGTGAGCATTTGAAAGGACTGCTCTCATCCAGCTGTGAGCAGAAACAGCAGGTGAATCTTTCCCCCAAATTTTTCTTTTTTATTATAGGAGAACTCACTCAAGGGACTACCTTAGGTAAAACAAACAAAGAAACAAATAAAAGCCACGCTAGACAATTCTGTAGATGCCAAAGGTGAATGAAATGAATCACTGAATTCTTACCAAATACTTGACTGCCTACATAGCACAATTAATGAAACTGAACTTTTCCTCCAGGTATCTATGCAGTTATTTCCATGCTTTTCTATCATGCATATATTTACTCACTACCGTGAGCAGCCCGAGAGCCATCTCAGAAGGAAAGATGAGTAAAAAAACTACCTCATATATAGCTAAGGCCCCAACTAGGCTGAGAGGTAGTTGCAAAATCCTTCACTGACCTCTTATTATTCTCCATGGAAATAAAGAGCTCAATTTGCATGTGGTACCCAGCTGAGCACCATTTGTCCTGTGTGCTGACAGTAAACATTTGCATGGATGAAATCAAAGATATATCTACAGTACTGAGAAATTGTTTAGATAATACAAAACATATAGGAAGTGCACAACTGTTCAAGGAGCTGTTTACAAAATGTTCACAAGCCAAATATTATACTTAAAATTGTAGACCTCTCCAGTTAGCAAATGCATTTGAAGATTTGAGATTCTGTTTTCAGACCCCTCCCAGAAAAGACAAATTAAATTAAAAATAAATAAATAAAATTACTGGCTACAGATTAACCATTCAACTCCCAGTGATTACCATGAATCTACATACTTGCTAATTTGCACCCCAAATGGCTACCTCATCCCCACTTATGACCCAAGACTGAGCAGAAGCAGTGATAAAGTAGGATCTCATATCACTTAATGTCTCATATTACAACTTCCTTACATTTAGAAGCTATACAGCACTAGTCAGTAGTACATGAGGCATTATGAATAATGAATAACTTACTACAGTATAATTGCCAAAGTAAATGAATAAAGCACAATCTCTGTTCGAGCATCCTTGCTTTTAAAGAGTGTATTCTCTTACTAGAGGGAGAAATGAAGACAAATGTTTGTGAAAGATGCAACAGCAGGAGTGTTGGTAAGAAAGAGGGGAACAACAAAAATCATAAATGCATACACATGTACAATTACACAAGTGAGAAGAGCTACAAAATGGTGAGCTCAAATGCAAATCTAGGAGGGGAGAAAAAAAAAAGGAAAAATAAAAGCAAGGTGATGAAGGTTTGCAAAGCAGTTGAAAGAGCTTGGAGATGGGAAATCATGGCTGCAAGGGCCACTGACATCTTCACATGGGCAACCAGACATTCTCTGATATCAAGTGTTAAAAGAGGCCTCTCATTCAAAGACCAGAGGCCACTGTCCATTTGTGGTAACTGTTAAGGAAGAATAAGGCTCAGTCTACTTAATAAAGAAGTCTTCAGCACAAAAAATAAAACCTTCCACTTTATTCCCAAGTAAAAATTCAGCTAACTTCACCTTTGGGCTGATCTCCTTTTGCAAGGGCCAAAGATGTGAGTCTTGAACCCAAGTCAAAATTCAGTGACTAAGGCATAACCGGCAGCTGTAAATCACCTGTGATGAGTAAAGAGATGACCCTATTCCCTAATTAATTTGTCACTGCTGTTCTTACATATTTCAGTTAGTATCTCAACCAGGAGGAGAGGATCTACAGGATCTCAACAGTATGCTTTTCCCTTCCATAATGACTAAGTGTAAATGCTGGTGGCACTGGAGTGCACACCAATGTGTTTGGGAAGAGTGGAGACTATCAATTCTGTCTCCCCCTCTGCCTCTCAGGTTTTTAATTCAGCTGTCTACTCCACAAATTAACAATTACAACAGAAATACACAGGGCTACTCACATACAAACAACATACTGTACTCTACACAGTCTGTGTAATAGATACACGTTATGAATATCAATACAACATACAGTTTCCAATTAATGGGATTTAGGGTTGAGGCTTTTTAACTTAACTCCTATAGCTTCCTCTTGAAGCTTCTGCATATATTTTCTATTTTTGAGGGAGGTTATAAATCCTGTTTTAATGTTTTGCTGTTTATGCAAATTTCCAAATATAAAGGCATATGGTGACAGAGTGGCACTAACTATCTGCTTTTCAGCATACATTCCTTTGCTATTACAAGAAAAGAAGGCCTGATGGAAAGAAAAGCAAAAAAAAAAAAAAAAAAAAGGAAAAAAAAAAAGCAGTGTACAAATTGACACTGCATTAGCATAGCACTGGTTCAGATTTCTTAGCTTTACTGTTGAACTCTGATTCACTAATAGCTCTACTGGCTCCTGCAGGGCAACTGTGGATGCTCCTTCATGTCATAAGGTAGAGTGGGTGCTCAAGTTTATAATTACAGTTTTAAACTGGCAGGGGAAAGAAAAAAAAAAAAAGAGAAAAATAAAGGAGAAGTTTTTTTTTTTTCTTTTGAGTCAGAGGTTCTCCTGACACTGGCAGCCTCACTGTGTGGGTTTCATGTATCCAGTTTGCATTTTGCCTGATAACGTAGCAGGCACATCACGCTATTCTAAAACAGCAGGATTATTTTCTCCATTCTAATTGATGAACAGCTGTGCTGTAATAGACTACAAAGCACAGCATCACTGATCACTCCTCAGGCCACCCCAGGAACTGAACACTCCACAGGGAACCAGAATAGAATGAAAGTTTAAAAAAAAAAAAGAGAGAGAGAAAAAAGAAGAGACATCAAACATTTCAAAATATCCTCCTCTAGATTACTACTATTATTCAGTATCCCACTTGGCAATAATTAATTCCAATTTTCCCTGCAGTAACTCTGGTGCATTACCTAACCCTAAAACAGTTGTACATTATAAAACATAAATATCAGCTCTTTTGAAAGTGAAATGTTAGAGTCCATAATAGTTCATCACTGTGCATCAGTATTCACAGCATTCAAGTCACTCCTGGGATCACATGTTCCCTAGAAGTGCTTTTTGTCCCAAGAAGCCCACATTAGCCAATCATTAATCTGCTAGAATTCATTATCTGTCCCTTCATTCTACTTCGTCAAAGTTATTGTTATTATCCCATGTCTCACTATGGAATTGTAGCTCGTCTCAATTTTTGCCTTGTCTGTTTTTAACATGCTACCACAGTAAGCTGAAATACACTGACATTAAACTATCCAACTCAGTTTGGAGTCCAGTTTGGATTTCCAGTAGGATGTTAAATGAGGGTGAGGGTCAGGCTCAGATCCACTGCAACGGAATCTTGCAGTGCCTTCTTGAAGGATTTGTATCCCAAAGGTTGGAAGCCTTGAGCATCACTGAAAATATTTGATTATTTGATGGGTGGAGACTTCATAAACTTAGCAACATTCCTCAACTTTCCATTATCTTTTGCTTCTAGAAATGGCTGCTCAACTTGAATTCAAAGTGTAATAGGAGAGTCATCTTTCTATTTTAGAGACAGTCTAGAAGCAAGAATCAACCTGATGTCTAAAAGATAGATATGCTTCCATTTCCTTACCAGATACAATGGGGGAACATCAGACTCTCAATCCTAATTTAAGATCCATTTTGCCTTTACTGTGTTTTCTGGGGGCACAAAAGTGTAAGAAATAGTTAAAGTATGCTTCTTTTTGTATCAGTGAACCAGTTCCAAAAGCACAGACTCAGTTCAATCAAAATTAGTGACAAGAAAACAATCCCCCCCATTCTGCTCAGCGATGGAAAGGTTTTGTTCTTCTTATTTTGTGCTACTGGAAGTGATTTGCTACATCTTTCCTATAGGTAAGCTGTGTGCTTATGTGTTCTTTTGTCTAGATAAGTGTTATCCTGTAAATGAACACAATAAGACTTCCGTTTACCTTAATGCTATTAAAAAAAAAAAAAACTCACAGATATAAGAAATCAATAACCATCCACAACAATTTACCAAGGATTCGGTCTGGGTAGAAAAATTCAAATTGCATTGATTTTTTTACAAGGAAAAAAAGCCAGTTGACAATAAGCTTCAACTAACAAAATACCATGCGTACACAACTGGAAGGGATTCAGAAAGGCAGTTATTTAAAACCTGAACTGCCAATTAAGACAAGACAGCTTTGAATACAAAAATCAAACCCTGGACACTGACGTGACTTAGTTTCCATGCCTCAGTTTCACCATTAATTACAGGAGAGGAAAGCAAAACCACAAAGAACTCTAAGACTCCTATCTAAGAGAAGCTTCATTAAGTGCATATGCCACCACCCATCAGCTGTTGCACTCAGAAGAGATGCGTAAGAACTGCGCTCACCAGGGATGCCAAGTTCATCTGGGGTATAATTTAAGGTGTTGATTTTAACTCACCAACATCTTTAAAGACTCACTATTCAAAAAGCCACCCTTCTCACTTTCGTAACTGCTAACTTCTGCTAAAGGGCACAAGGTAAAAGCCCCCAGACTGAAAGGTCAGTTGTCTGTTAGATGAGAATCACCAGTGAGGACATGGCTCACAGCTACACTTGTTGGAAAGACCTCAGGCTTCCAAGCAGGCTAGAAGACACATTACATTCTTATAAAAATCACAAATTACAGTGGTTTGAAGGTTTGGGGCTTTAGGGGGAGTTGTTTTTTGTGTTGTGTTTTTGTTGTTGTTGTTATGTTTTTTATGTCAGCCTGTAAATCTGATTGAGCTGATGAGCAGACATGGTCATCTTGTTAATTGTTTTCATTTGCATTGTTAATTTAACATGATTTGTTCTTGCTCACAGAATAATGTGGTAAGCACATTTCAAAAATGATTTGAGAAGAATAAATACTAAAATGTACGCTGTATGAAAGTAGAGCAAAGCACAAGATATCTTCCACATTTATTCTGTCAGAATTCAACCCTTTTCAGCCCATTTCTCAGTCCAATTGTATGAGGAGTTTAAATCAAACACTGGAAACACCCTAATGGATCACATCAACTTCAACACAAAAAAAACCGACAGAATAACCTTTGAAGAACTTAAAGCCTATCCAAAATTCTGGCACTGCCTCAGCGAATGAGGAGTGCCTTGAACAAAGGCGTCTGGTGAAAGATAATGTCGAAACATGCTACCTACGTCTGGGTGCCTTGTTAGAAAACCTCAAGGCTAGTTACATCAATTGGTGGCAATAGTCTGGGTTGGCCCTGACAGCTAGAGAAAAGGGCATGCTTGGCCAGAAAGCATCAGCAAAAGGACCACAATAATATGGTCAAGTGACAGCAGCTGGCTGTCAAAAAGCAGAAATGACAACACAAAAAGATCTGGGTGAAATATAGGAGTGGACTAATGGTGACCTCTTAGCAAGAACGTTATTTAACTCAGCTGAGGGGCATCAACAGGCTGGATCAGAATACGAGAGTGTGATCCAGAACCAATCTGGTCAGATTTTGCCTTTAGCTATTCTGTCACCATCTGTAGAAGAAACATTCTTGAGTACTTGCAAGAAATCGTAAGCCAGGGAGAGCCTCATATATACTCTTCATTACAGCAGAGTTTGATCAAATTTGTGAATGAGAAATCAGTTTAGTGCTGTTCTGTATGTTTCCAGTACAGCCTTCAGAAGTCTCCAACCTGTTGGAGCTAATAAACACAGACTATGACATCTGCAAGGCCACATATAGATTTGGTGGCTTCCCCTAATTTCATTTTAAAATTTAATTAGATGTGGTTTTCTCCCAAATACAAAGACACAGTTTTTCTAGTTCCCAAACCTCACGTCTTGGCTGAACAGGGAAGGATGACAAGGTTGAAGACAAACACTTTAAATTTTTACAGTCAGAAGCCAAAACAACATTTTGAATATAGACAGTTCAGCTGCTTTATTTTCAGAGGGACTGCTGAAATAGGAGTCATGTCCACAGGTCTACTGAACTCAGTGGTCTCATGCTACCGTGCTGCACTGGGGTCATAATTAAAGGAGGTTTATCTAAAGTAACCTGCTAATAGCTCCAGATTTCTACCAAAATTATGAATAAAGTATATACGCTTCCTTAGAGCAGCCTCGCACACACGAGAAAAGCAGAGAGAGGTTTCTCCTAGAAAGTGAGCCGATTCATGTCCTTGTAGTTATGTCCAATATTTTGACAGTGGTGTAGTAATTAACCTTGCAAGAGTATTGCTCTCTACTCAGTATCACTGCATTTCTGCTGTGACCACTATGAAGTGCTTTTTTTGTGAAAGGAAAGAATTAATCTAAGTGGGAAAATTACTGGAACGCGAGAGGAGCTCTAATGGCAACCTTGGCATCCTGCAATTTCACACATTAAAATATATTATAAAAAAAAAAAAACACCCCACTATTACAGTGCTTGTTGTATAAGGCTAAGCTTTCTACTCTTCAAACTATTAATAAGGGCTTCCCATTGAGAAGACAAATACATGCTTGATGCATTTTTAATCCTGTGCCAATACATTTGACTAAAGCTGTTTGCTGTTTCAGTGACAGGATTTAACTTGCCCTTCTGTATTCAACATTTCTGATTATTAATGACATTTAGAAAACACAGGCAGTGGCTGTAAAAGTTATGTTCTGGTCAATGTTTTAAAAGTAAAAAGATCATCAATTAAAGGGCCAAATACTCACCACACAGTAAATTTAATTATTTAATAAAATAATTTTTAATCATTTTGTGAGTTCAATGAAATCACTACTGTAACTAGGAAAAATATCATCTGGTCCACTGATAGAAATTGCCAATGTAAACTGAAAACAAAAAAACTGCAGCCTTTTCAAATCACACAAACGTTACACAGATAGCCTGTATGAGTCCAGCAGTCTTTACAAGAAAGTGTATTTTAAGACCCACCTTGTTTTGAACATATTCTTGTCTGTAATTGCTACCGTAAAGACATCCATGCTTATATCATAAATGAGTCAGAGACCACTGCTGGAATGTAATATACCTTTTTCTTTCTCTGATCTCTGAAGATCAGATCTCTGAAGTTCCAAGCAGTTTTTTTCCAAATTTACAAAGAACATTTATCTGAAGAAAGAAGAAATAACATTGGTATCTCTAATGAGACAACCAATATAGGGATGACATTCAGTTAATTTCTTTTTACCACAAGAAATGGGAAAAGAACTCCTCTTTCCCACAGGCTGATTATTATTTTGTTATTTAAATTACAATGTAAAGCTAAGGTTAAAACAAAATTACACATGGTGATGATCTCCTAGTGACCTCCGTTGTGCTGTTCCATTACAGTATACAGTATTAATACACTAACAAAATGAACACACTTACAGTACTGTCAGGAACCAATGCAAATCAAACAGCACAGACGGCACATTACTTTTGTTTTAACCATTAAAGGCTCTAAGAAATACAATATGACAGCCAGAAGAAAGCAGGCTTGGATTTTCTAAAGGTATCCAGGAGTGGCACTGATTTGTATTTTCCTCAGTATCCTTTTTAAAAGTCCTTTAGCTGTGCCAATACAATACATTCAAATCCTGACCTTTCTCAACACAATGAAGATACTCTGTATATCTTACCATATAACACAGGGAATCAATACTGTATTTTACTAAATGTGAGTTAATTTTACCTAGGGAAGGAAATTACTGCTGTTAATACTAGAATTCTCTTTTTTCCTCCTCCCAGTCTGTGAGTTTCAGGTTTGCCGAACCCTATCACTGTTTAAAAAAGGTTTTGAGAGATTTTAATAGCTAATAATAGGAGGAAACATAAAAGGACAAATCCAATTTAAGTGAAAGGGTTCCTGTGTAAGCATTACTTGTCAGTCTTTGGTCGTACTGTATAGGGACCAGCTACAGAGCACTGGCAGCAAAGAAATATAAAGTCCAGATTTAATTCTGATACAGAGAAATACAATTTCAAAACCGGACGTCTTATCATAGGCATGTCCCATTGGAGAACTCATTTCCCTAGCAAAAGGCTGTCACTGCCATTATGTTGTACATGGAACCAATTTACTACTACAGCTAAACAGGGTTACTGGTGCTGTTGGAACTTAAGCATTTGAAGTTATCGCTAGAAAAAAATAGCATTTCAAATGTCAGTGAAATGGGAAGGTATAATTGAAAAGTATCAATCAGAGAAGCAAAAGGGTTTAGAAAGCTAAGACTGCAGTTTTAGTACTGTCTTTTTTCCCCCCACTTCCTCCTTTTATTTCTTTAAGCTTTTTTTCTCTCTTTCCTTTTTCTTGTTCACATGCAAGTTCACACTTAGTTCTGTAAAATAAAAGATTTGGGCTTGATACTTGTTCGTTATCAGACATTAAATAAATTTTTGTGGTTTTCTTCTACACTCTAGTGATCATAATTTGATCACTAGAGTTTTTTGACAAAACTCTCATCTCATCCTGCTTCCAAAGCTACCAATCTGGAAGACATCTAACTGAATGAAACAAAGCACATTTGAATTTTGGGTTTGTTTTTTGTGGTTGTTTTTTTGTTTGTTTGTTTTCTTCTCAAACAAATCCCATCTACCCATTCACTTGAACTTCCATTCCTTCGTGAGATTTTCCCCCACCCCAAGCTGACCCCACAGAGAGTTAGAGAGTGAACAAACCTTTGAGCTTTCAGTGCCAGGAAAGCATGGAGAAACTGTTTACAAAGTAAGCTGAACAAGTGTCAGAGTGCACAAGTGCACATATTGCTACTGCTGACTTTATAATGTCTCCCATACCAACAGACAGAAGTGAACTTCTTCAAACTGCCTCATCATTACCTCTTCCAATTTGCTAAATTTTATCACATTTTATCCAGAATCAACGCCTGGTGATGCTAGAAATATGTTCAACTAATCTAAAAATCAGAAGGCTAAAATTACACACTCTGTATCCTACAGGAAGAATGTCAAGCTTCCTTCATTACTGCTTTCCTTTGCTGTGCACAGTTGATATCAGGGCCTTGAAAAACAGCATTCAAGCAGTAATTAGCAAGACAGAGCTGGTGTACAGTCACGCTAAAACTTGTTCATTTTACCCCTTAAATAGGCTGACAAATTGAATGTGGTAATTTATCTGTTTAGCTAAACATCACTGCCCAGGTCCCAGGGACAAAGGTTGCTGTGCAGTACCAGTTCTGCTTACTGATACAGAAAACAAATTTATCTGCTGTTAGCTACAATTCTCTCAAAGCAAAACTGTGCTAGAAATATCAATTCACAATATTGGCCCTTCTTTGCCAAAGCCTTTGAAAGGCCTTTCACCAGCTAAGAAAGAGGTGAAAAGATGATGTCAGAAAGTTCTGCTATGACGATGCACAGTCATGTGTATTTATTTCCAGTAAAAAGAACAATAACCCCATGTTGCACAGCAGGGAGACAAAAGCCTGTAAAGAGCCAGGGGACTATCAGAGAATTCAGTCAGGAATGGATCCAGACAGTAGAAAGATAAATTTGTGTATTAGGAGTGTTTGGGATCTGCACGAAAAGAAGCTGATGGTTGGAGTTAAGGTTAGAACAAAAGCACTCTGAAAGGAAAGTTGCACCTATTCTTCAGAGCTTCTTCAAACTTTTCTTCTTTCAGAAGTAACTTCACCTCACACAGAAGATCCTTTATCCACATTAGAGTGCAGATATATTCCTCCTCCACCACCTTTTTGACAAATTTCAAATTCAAATAACTTAACGGCTAACAGCCCGCAATTGTTCTTTATATTAATAGAAGTACATGGTATCTTTTGAAGATCAGGTAGTAATTCAGTTCTTAAAATTCTTCTGCTGTTTATAAACGAGTTGAGCATAGATGTCATAGCTTTTGATGCATCATTACAGCCCATGTTCTGCTACATTCTCTTACTCAACTGGAAGCAACTTTTATGTGCTCATGGAATCAAATGTCACGCTAACTTGAACCACTGGGTCACCAATTTCATTTATTTTGGACCACAGGTTCAAGGTAATAATTACATCATGTATACACCTCAGGAAATTAGTGAGAACAATTGTGAGACAACAGCTGACTTAAAAAACAATCAAGAACAACAACAACAACAAGCTAAAAAATAGGAGGCTTTAAAGACAATCCCTAGCTTTCAATGCTTTCCAAATTTCAGTTCATTAGAATTAAACCAACAAATGAATAATATGGGAAACTTCAGTACAAAAAAAAAAAAGCAGAAATGCAAACAGAATTTTAAATAATCAGAAATGTGAGATAGTAGAAAAGCACATTTGCAATGAGATGCAGTTCTGCAAACTGCTTGTTAAAACTCCCCTCTACTGCAGATACAGGTGATGTGCTACCATATCCTGGAGCGCCTCAATTCTCTCACTGTAGTAATAAATTCTGATGACTTAACTGAAATGAGTCATTGTTACTAGAACTGGAGGGGAAAGGGGGCTGCTAATTTCATCAGCTAACACTGGGAGAAATGCTGCCATTTCTAGTTGGGCTGAGTGCAAAAATTTCTCCACTCTAACTGCCTTTCCTGAAGACAAAGAAGTGTAGGTTGTTCCTATCCCCCTGTCCACAGCCACCTCTGCTACAAGGGCATTGAGAGGCAGTGAAGCTTAAAGACTGAGCTCAAAAACAGAAGACAAAATCTCATTCTCCAAATCAGTTCACAAGAAACCCAAAGAATGAGACACGATTTCTTGGGAAAATATGAATACCAAGACAAAAAAGGGAATGAACTAGGCTGATCATTGACAATTTGCAAACAAAAAACCTAATTCACAGTCATTTTTAAACAGCACATCCAATTCTGATATCAAAATAGGGTTATTTCTTAAATACAGCTTGCAGCCACTTGGTAAGGCAAAGCCTATATTTCTCTGATGATAGTGTTGCAGGAGGGAAACAGAGTAGCACCACTACTTAAAGAGTATTCCTTCCCCTTAAAGGGGAGAAAAGGGTCTCCAGTGAAGGAATATCTCTTCACCTTATCAGTTCTTTAGCCATTTCTTGTCACTACGTGAACACAGGAGAGTCTATTCCAAAAGACAAAACAAACAAAGAAAAAAAATACACTACAAACAATATTTTGGAGAGGTTTTTTTTGTTTTGTTTTTTTGAAAGGAAGAGAAATGTCCAGGTTTTTGTTGTTGTTTCTTTTTTTTTTTTTTTCCCCCTAGGATGAAAGGAACCAGCTAGTTTTTAAGTCAAAATTGGAAGAGAGGGAAATCAAGAAAAAAAGCCAGAGGGAAAAGCCAACAGGATTAATATTGATGCGGCTATGGCAAAAGCAAACAGACAGGCAGGGACAAGATTGCATCCAACCTCCAAAACACATGTAAAGTTGGAGCTAAAATGTCATATGCATATGCAATTTATATGCAAAAATCTTTTACATAAAGCTACTAACTGCCAAGTCTTCTTTCACAACTTTTTCGAGGCTTGAAGTAACTCTGGGATTTTATATTCTCCCTCCGTCACCTTACCGAAGGCACGACTGTCTGTGAAGAACACAGAAACTTTCTTAAGGCCATGGTATTAAATCCTTCCTTACGTTGCTGGGCTGGTGGCTCTGCGGGAAGACCTATTTTTTGCTTGTGTTCAAGCAACTTCCCTGGCAGTTATTGCCTGCAACAGACTGTAGGGAAGTTGCCAACATTCAGAAGCTCTGATGATGTGAGCCAACCTTAGACTAATAATTTTTTTTATCTCAATATAAGTGGAAGAATTACATAAAAATAGACAATTTTTAACAGTATGGTATTCTGTTATGAGAGAACGCTAAATAACACAAGTGCCATATGAACATCTTTCTCCTATCTACATCACCTAACTTTAGCATAGTCCATATGTCTATTTGTCTGATAGCTGAACTTATTGAAATAACACAAGGTTATAAAAGAGAGTTCTAAAGCTCGGCACCTCCAAACCCTTTGAGGTGAAACACCTATCTGCTCTAAATGGCTTTTGTGTAACCTTCAAAATGAAAGCCAATTAACAAGTGCACCAGAATATAACATGGAAAACCCAAACACATTTTTAAAAGTCCAGAAATGAGGATGAATATGTAGTCAGGCATTTATAGTCAGGCATATCGGCATATCTTGACACATGGAAAGAGTTTCTTCAGTCAGCTCTCAAGAACCTGCAGGACGACAGCGTAGGCTGGAGAAACGAGCTTCCAGAAAACTCAGCCTGCACGCAAAGTGAGTCAGTGGCCAGCACTGGGCGATAGCACATGAGGGAATTGGAGACAATTAGTTTCCAAGTTATTTTAAATTCAGACAACAGTTTCCTTCAGACAGGAAAGATGGGCAAAACCACCAGAAGGAGACAAACAGACAATGGTTTTACAAACATTTTGCTTTCACTTCTCTGTGGCTATTTTACATCATCAGAATGCTTAGCGTGCACACACGAGCATTTCCAGAGCAGAGGCTCTGACATCTCTGCTCCCAGAAAACAGTTTAAATGTTGGCTTTAAATTCCTTAACAGATTCCAGGCCATCATCTTTTTTAATTAAATGCAAAAAAACTATGTTAATGCAACGTTAATGTTGAGATTGTCATTGGACAGATGTCAAGAAATTCAAAGTTATGGTTCCCACAGCAACCATAATTTAGCGACCCCCTCCCCCACTTCCCCAACCACCCTCCTGAAACATATTGGGCTCAAATTGTACAACAGGCACCAAAACAAGGGGAAGCTCTCACAGGCAGAAATGGTGCATGGGACCTCCTGAAGCCACTACAAATGTGTGGACTCCACCTCAGTCCTTCTGAAGGCAAATACTGGTAGTGACAGCACCAGGACAGAATGGCCCCTGCCTGAAGAGAGCACAACACTGACTCTGCTCATGTGTTGCAGAGGGAACTTATTTAATCTCTTTCTGCTGAGTATCCACCAGCAAAACCTGGCCAAGCACTGCCCGGTGTGGTTACTAAAGTGACCTCAGCAGTCCCTGTATGAGCATTCAACCAAATGCTGAAAGGAACTGCTCATGCCAGAGCACAGATAGAAACACAGACATTATCTCCACAGCCAATATTGCACAATGGAACTATCCTTTCTTCATGCCAGGATGTAGCACACTTTATCCCCATGCACCAAGTGAACACTGAAACACAACACACAAAGTGCAAGTGCAGAAACAGTAATCACAGGACATAGTCACAGTACAGCTCTTCCATCTCTGATCGCTCAGACTTCACGTGTCAAGACGACCTACACATTACTTCTAAAAAGAAGAGTCTGGGAACTTAAAACATAACTAACACAGCACTAAAAATCATGAGCCTGATAGCAACATCAGTTTCATGGCATTTTATAATTTTCCTCACATGCCATTCCAACTAACTCAAAATTTCAAATGTTAAAAAATAAAAATCCATTCAGACAATGACCTCATCACCTGTCTTGTTAACATCTCCTGGCGCTCCACAGGTCCCAGATACCCTTTTCTTTACAGGTGCCTAATTGGAGCTAACCTAATTAAGTTAGCCAAACAATTACCCCCAGTACATATTTTGAAGTTTGCTGCTTAACCTTCAGATCTGAAAAAGCAGTTACCTGTACGAAAGCCTATTGTTTTCTCCAGCTGTATCAGTTTTCCCACTCTTCTCACTGCATGCTTACATTATTAGGCTTTTACAGCTAGAACAACACTAGCTGTTGTCATTTTGCACATGCCTTTGTTGAAGACCTGGAGTACTTGATTGATTTTGCATTTAATCCCAAATTCACTGTTACATCAATCCAGCATTAAAATGGTTACTTAATCCTACATAGCCATTCTACATTCCCCATCTCAGCAGAAGAGACAAATTTCTAGGTAAAACATCATTAGAAAAAGATGCTTTTATAACTGAGGTTGCCTGGAGCATAGAAGCCAACATTGGAGTCAATCAGAATCTGGATACTTCATTTCGCAACAGGAGGACCAACGTTCTCAGTGAGAAGAGTGGGGGGACTGACTGCATTAGCCTCTCCTTACATACATCTCTGTCACTCAGGCACTGGCTCAGCTTTCTCAGCTGGATATAGACCAACTTTTTCTTTCACCAGGTTTCAGACTGATATGGAAGAAAAAGAATGTTTGCAAGGAATCTTAACAATTATCTACAACTGCTATCCTTGTGCCTTATGCACTCATTTTGCTAGCCTGGGGCTATGGGAACCCTGCTCAGAGCTTTTGCAATGGGTCCATTCCCTAAGAAGCACTTGACCTGCATATGAGAGAGGAGGAGAAGGTGACAGAGAGAAAGGAGAAAGAAACCGTAACCTGTAGGACATCCATCAAGTGTTTTAAGTCTATACATATGGCTGCAATTTTGCCTTTGAAAGATGAATCAAGTAATGCTGCCGACACTTACTCTTTCCTGTCAGACTCTTCTTTTACTCTCAAGTCTGTCGATAGCTTAAAAGTTATATCTTCTCCAGTGTTAGTGCAGCAGTTTCCCATTTGATTTCATATTCAGTTCATATTTGTGGAAGCAGGAGGGGCTCTTTACTTTACTTGATAAATGGTAACATCTGGCTTTGTGATGGGCCATCACCAGCATGTTTAAAGAGCTGCTGACGCTTCAGGGAAAACTTGGTAAAACATTTCATTTAGAGGCAATTCTGGTTATTTATTCTATTTTCTGCATTTCTCATCCTCCGCTTTGTGCTAGGGACATTTGCATGAAAACAGACTGCAGCTCCTGAAGAGTTCCTCTTCACATAGCCTTTTTAAATCCGATGTCCTAGTCACTAACCATGTTTGTGTCACAGCAATCATACCCATAGCAACCACTTATGATGTCACAGAAAATTAGAGCTTCTGCAATGGGAATGAATAGGACATAATGGTACTGCAGGGCCAAACTCCATATTCCATTACAGCAGTGTAAATTTGCTGAAAGTCTGTAGCAGAAGACAGAATTGTGCTATTTCTGTTCTATAACCACACACAGAACTTGATCTTTTGATTATAGAAATACAATGAGCTATACATTCCTGAAAAATCAGACTACTAATATAGCTGCTTTAACCTGTCTCTGTAGATACTTTTTGCAATTGAATAAAAAAAGAATAGGCAGTCTCAAAATCACATTTTGCACATTCTCACAGGAATCTTCTTTGCTTGAAGTAGTTGCAGGTCAAATATAGCCAGAGGTGCAGATATTGTAAAAGCAAGATTTTTCAAAAGCCCAAGTAAATTTTCTACTTTTATATAGATTCTTTAAGTCTTGTGCAGTTTTGTGTTGCCTATTTGTAAGCAAATAAATATTCCCCATTCCTTAAGTAGATGTTCAGTGTTTACCCATAGCCATAAATCATAAGTCATTAGCAGGAATGCAATATGAGGATGGCCCAAGCTTTAGAATAATGATTTACATTACTACCGCTAAATGCTAAAACATTCTTGTTTCATGCATAAAGCAAAAGAAAGCAAAGCTCTTCTTCTCTATAATGTATTTCATCCATCAAAAAGAGGAGCACAAATTCTTCTCTTAGGTCACCTCCAAAGAACTTGCAAGAAGTCCACTTCCAAGGGCTGTATCCACAGATACAGGGGCAGAAGATATTAACTTTTAGGTACTTGCTAGGAACTGCTGTAGGGATGAAGAGCTGTTAATGAATCCAGCAATCTGAGCACTCGTTCTTCATCCTCTCATTGCACAGGCAATAGTGTTAGTACAGATAATCGATCATTTGTGCAGTTCTTGCCTGGCCCTTACGTTTTACATTATCACTCAAAGAAAAAACAAATTCAACCACGGAAGACCATTTTTGTCACCACTTTCCTAAAAGCAAATACTACCTGCAGCTGAGTTTTCCCTCAAGTTTGATACATACTGCAGCTCTTTACATCTCTACTCCCAACAGCATCATCTGGAAATGCCTACTTATGCACTTATATAGGTTATCATAATGTGCAAAAACTTGGAATTGAAAAGAAGGTAAACAGTACATCTTTATGCTATGTTACATTTTCTAGAAGCGCAATTGAAATATCAATCATTCCATTCTGGCTGCATTGATTGGTAATTTTCATTCTGTAATTTCAAATAAAGCTTCTCTCCACAGCAGCAGCGGCAGCACTTTCCAGCATGTAACTTCAGTTCATTTTAGCTTCATGACTTAAAGATCCTCTCTCCTCATCACTCTTGCACATCTTTTAAGTGGTAATTCCACTTTTCCAATTAGATTACTGGAACATACCAAATAAACTTGCACCTTTTCCTGGAGCCACAACATCTAACAAACATGAAAACTTGGTGCAAATAACAGCTTGGGCTCAGTCCCTACATCCCCACTGTAGGTACTCTATTTAGAATGTGAAGAGAGAAAGAGGGACAGGGGGAGGGAGAAACTGTCTCTATGTGTTGTGTATATATATATGTGTGTGTGTGTGTGTATATATATGTAGAGAGAGAGAGAGAGAGAGAGAGAGAGAGAAGAATTAAAGGAAACCTTAAATAGTACAACTGCTGAATTTACATGAATTTTCAAGAAAAGGGACTTGTGAAAAAAAGTGTTAGGAAAATAAGACACCCCCTGCCCCATTCTCCCTCCCCCCTCCAAAAAAAAAAAAAAAAAAAAAAAAACAGTAGAAGAAAATAATTCAAGTGTCTGAATCCTGAAGTCAGGTGTGCTCAAATCCCATTTACCACATAGCCTCAGGCAAGTCACTTCTCTCTCTCTCTGTTCCTCAGTTTTCTCATCAGTAAAACGGGAATCATAACCACTCAACAGGCCATTGCAATGAAATACAAGTTCATTGCTCTTTCAAAAGCTATGAGCTCTCCTAATGAAAGGCTCCTCTGAGACAGAAAGAATTCATTGTGGGAAATTAATAAAGTAGGAATAAGGCTTATTTTGATTAGTTCTGACCAATAGCTTTCCATGATAGCTGGTTTCTTTAGAAGACTGAAGGAGAGGGAGCAAGAGTGACACTGTCAAGATCAGTACTCTACTTTTTTTGAATGATTCCTATTGTACTGAAATACCATGTACCAAAATACTTCAGGCACATCAGAAACATTCAAAACAAAGAAGCTTCAGGAAAGCTTTACAACTGACAGTAAAACTAAATTGAGAAACAAAGATAATATCACCTAAAAGCTCCATGAATCCTGGATAAGGAGCCACATTACTAAATTAATTATAATACATACGCAATATTTTACATATTACAACAGCACTTTGGATGTGCTGAATTTGTGATTCAGGACCTCACACAAGGCTGGGTGCTGGACTTAGCAAAGAGAGATGCTGAAGAGCCATTTTTGAAGTGGGAAAAGGAAAAGAAGCAGCAAGGCATAGGGGGAGATGTAAAGAGTTGTTTCTCATCACATCACAGCAGAAGCCTGGCAGTTTGATCTTCCAGCCCATATGGCTAGAAGGCCATACACACAGATTCACACACCCCACACAATTTAACAATCAGTGGCTGCACATCCTCTTGTATTCATGTTCAGCACATCTTCACAAAATTTGTGTTCTGTTCTGATAATTAATATCTACACCTCCCCTTGCCTTTTCAACCTAATTCAAGAAGTGATGCCAGATTATTTTGCCTACTTAGCAAGCAGGACTGCCTCCTGGTGGACTTCAACCATGGGCAAGGCAGCAGCCTATTTAGATTGGATATAAGAAAGAAGTTGTGGGGGTTTTTGTTTGTTTTTACAGTCAGTGTGGTGAGGCACTGGAACAAGTCCAGAGAGGAGGTAGATATCCCATCCCTGGAGACACCTCCAAGGCCAAGCTGGATGAGGGTCTGAGCACCCACTGTGCTCACAGGAGAGCTGGACTAGATGACCATAAAAGGTCATTGCAACTCAAACGATCCTGTGATAATATACTGCATTCCTCTTTGCTCATTAGAGGACCTGCTACCTCACAGCTCTTTCCCAGATTCCAGTGACTCCCACCAATTTCAATCACTACCTACTCCCCTCCTCCTCCAAAAATTTTCTACTCTTTTCCTTACTAAAGATACTGCTGTGCAACAACGCAAGGAATTGCAGCAGACACACTATTCAAGCAAGGCAAGGCCGAGAGGCCAGCAAGTGATGGCAGTCTGCCCTCTGTTCATCACAGCCAGGCTAAGAGGTTACAGAGGCAAAGACCTCAGAGGTTAGTGCTGGGACTGATACTCTTTAATATCTTCATCAATTTGACAGTGGGGTCAAGCACACCCTCAGCAAGTTTGCTGAGGGCGCTAAGCTGTGGGTACTAAGCTGTGGGGTGCAGTTGACACACCTGAGGGACAGAACGCCATCCAGAGAGATCTAGACAGGCTTGAGCAGTGGGCCCACGTGAACCTCAAAAAGTTCAACAAATCCCAGTGGAAGGTCTTGCACCTGGATCAAGGCAACATCTACTATGAATACAAGCTGGGAGATGAAAGGATTGAGCAGAGCCCTGCCAGAAAAGACCTGGGGGTACTGGTGAATGGGGAGCTGGACACAAGCCAGAAATGTGCCTTTGCAGCCCAGAAAGCCAACCGTATCCTGGACTGCATCAAAAGCAGGTCGAGGGAGGCAATCTTGCCCCTCTACTCTGCACTGGTGACGCCTCACGTGGAGGACTCTGTCCAGATATGGAGTCCTCAGTAGAGACATAGAACTGTTGGAGCGCATCCAGAGGAGGGCCACAAAAGTGATCCATGGGATGGAACACCTCTCCTATGAGGACAGGCTGAGAGAAGAGAAGAGAAGGCTCCAAAGTGACTTGATAGCGGCCTTTCAGTATCTAAAGGGGAGCTACAGGAAAGAAGGGAACAGACTCTTTAGCCAGGTCTGTGGTAACAGAACAAGGGGAAATGGCTTCAAGCTTAAAGAGGGTAGATTTAGGTTGGATATAAGGAAAAAGTCTTTTACAGCGAGCGTGGTGAGGCACTGGAACAGGTTGCCCAGAGATGTGGTTGATGCCCCGCCCCTGGAGACTTTCAAGGCAAGGCTGGATCAGGCCCTGGGCAACCTGATCTAACTATAGATGTCCCTGTTTATTGCAGGGGAATTGGACTAGATGACCTTTAAAGGTCCATTCCAATTCTAAGGATTCTATGATTCTTTCCATGCTGCAGGACACCTGAAGCCCTCAAACACTGGCCACAGGCTAAACACCAGCAAGTACAAAAAAAACCCACAATGTCCCATAAGGAACTGCAACCTACCACTGAGGTTTTCTTCAAAGCAATAGACTATGCTACTTTGAAAAGTATGATAATAGACTTACAGCAGTTTAAACTATTATAAGAAAAGAGGAATAAGAAGGAGCTCCTTAGCACTGCAGCAGGGGCTTCCTCATAGTCCCATTGCACAGGAGGAAGCCAGAACAGTTAATTCAACTTATTTTAAGGAACCCAGGGGAAAGTTTCCACCTTAATTGTCATGCTGGCACCTCCTGCCTTGCAACCAACATGAGGAATAAGACCTGCAGAAGCAGAAGTGCATCTACTTTCCCTGTAGGACACTACAGGGTAGCTGTGGGCAGAGGGGTCTGGTGACAATTTTGTTCTTTGCTATGGCTGAGGCAGCAGCAGCTAACAAGAACAAAGGGTCTGTCTGTCCACCTCATGCCTCAGGTATGAGTCCACCCTCAGTGCTGCATGGTCACCGTGAACAGCCATTCAAACACAACACCCAACTGAACTCAATGGTGTTTGAACACAATATCAAAACACGTGAGTTATGAAAGCGCTACCAATGTCCATTAAAGTTCATCACATCAATCCTGGTTACAGAAAGTTCCAGCTGAGAGCTGAGCCATCACGGCCTTTCCTTTCTTACAAAATTTGTCTTAACTGAAGGTAGACAAATGCAGACAAGGGTTTGTATGAATCAACTGCATTCTCTCCTTATTTCGTGCAAAATTTCATTCAACTTGGCTTTAGCTAGGAGCATCTGAATGAGAAAAATCTGGTTTCCCTCAGCTAAAACTGGAATAAATATTTGTTTACTTCATGAACAAACTGGAGATTTGGAAAAGCTGAGTAGTGGGGTTTTTTTTAATTGTATTTTTTTTGTTGTTGTTAAACCTAAACTTCAACATGCATGAAATATCTGAAATTTAAAAAGCTCATCTAAGAAACATCTAAAATGCACGCAACTAGGCCTTTTTGTTGCTTCTTTTCCTAATTTTTTCTTCCATTTTGCATCTCTGCAGTGTCTGTCTGCAATGATTAAGTTGACAAATGAAGTTCTGACTACTAATTAAACTGAAAATAGCAGATATACTGTGACAGTGATCTCTCTCTCCCTCATACATCACCACTAACAGCAATTGTGCATTGCTTTCACTGCTCAGCTATCTCTGAGCCCAGTGGCACACAGCACAGCAGCTGACCCGAACCAATGAGTGTCTCCTCTTACATATTAAAAGAGAAGAGAAAAAGAGAGTTGAGATATGTTAACTATCAATGCCTGGAATCAACACTGAACCAATGCAAGCACTGAAGAGACATCTACTTTAACTTGTCTTGCTTTAGCATGGCAGAGGTTGTTTTACCTTCTAGGACATACTTCATGACCCTGGAGTGATGTAAAATAGCTATGCCTATTTTTTTTTTTTTCTTCCACATCAACCTCACTATACTGCTCCTGACCTCCCATGGATTCTACAAATGGTATGAAAATAACTAATTGCCTGAAATTTCTGTTATCCATTGGGAAAGCAGCACAGGGGTCACTTGCATTCCTACAACATAAGAAAGATACATGTGGGCTGCAGTCATCCTTAACTCCACCAGCTAACCTTTATGGTCTTTTCTAATAATTGCAGACATTACTCAGACATTCCTCAGTAGGTTACCATCTTAATTATTCTTCTCATTTTGTGATGTTTTCTTTTTTCTCCTTTCTTCTTTCACCTACACGAAGAGCAGAAATTTGAAAGCTGTTCTAAGTGCACTAAATAATTTTAAAGAAATGCTTGATTCATATAAACTGTGAAAATTCTAATCCAAATCATCTCTGAAATTTATGATTTCTATCTGAGGATAAATTTTTTCAATTCTTCTCATTGAAGCTCCTATTTTCCTGCAGTTGTCTGTGGACTGCCTTTAAATACGCCACACAGAAGGTAGATCACAGCCAGAAAAATACAAGCATTCCTAGTAAAAATGTCAGCGTGTGTATCTACCTATAAGGTTTGGACGAACAGATGAAAACACAAGGATAATTTATGAACGGTGAGAATCCAGTTTGTGTTTGCATTTGTGTCATCTGAATGTTTCCTCTTTTCACCTTATCTAGCTAATTCATTTGATTCCATTATTTAGTTATTCTTTTAAAGAATTGTCTTATGAGTCTCTTTTTGGTCACATTGATCCACCTGTAAACCTCTTTCATAAGAAAAAAAAACTTCAACGTTTTCCAGCATTTTCAAATGGGAAAAAAATTATAGCCAGCCCAATCTTGCTTCAATATTCGTAAATTGACAATATTAGGTCCAATCTTACTGAAGCCTTTAGTGAAGCTTTGGAAGCGTTTAGGCTATCATGGCAAAACAAGGGCAGGGGGAGGGGGAGCAATACATAATTACTCTGGAAACTCTTTGTGTCAACAATTATTTTTTCATTCAGTTTTCAATCAGAGCCTCACACAATAGGAGCTATGGTGGCAATCCAAAGCACAGTCATAACAGCCAACTTGATTGAAGCATCTTATAAAGAATGTACCAACCAAAACCAGTTGCTGAACTACTTGCCTATTCCTCTCCCTTCTTTTCACTCTCCCAAGAATAATGGACTCCCTTCATTCCAGATAAACTTTTGCTGATGTACAGGATGGGAAGTTGACAAGACAGCCTAACTCTTCCATGAAAGCTTAGGAAGAGTCCATACTGTGAAATGCACCCAGTCTTCCTTACACCTCTTCCTAACCAATTCAGTTTGCCTCCCTCCTATGCATAGAAATGTACTTTACCCTTTATCCACCCAATTTCAAGGTTATACTCAAACACGTACTGGAAGATAAAAGCTTTAAATAATGTACATTCTCTCATTGTCCTTTTCATTGAGATCACAGGTGCATGACCTCGTCCCCCAGCACAAAAAGATGTTGTCATGGAAACAGCTCAGGATGCCAACTTGACAACAACTGACATTCAAACCAGGAGGGACACCTTGTCTTATGCCCTCCCCCACCAAAACAGAGCATTTCAGCTGGGGCCAAATCTGCAGTACTCCCTCCTTGCCAGGGCTGGGGTGTACTCAGCTGTCAAGAGGAGGTACAGTTGACTCCAGCTTTCCATGCCCATATGTACATACTGCACCCCAAAAACTGCCTTGAGAAAATAGCATCCAACATTACAACCTGATCAAGTGAACTAAGAGTATCCTTTGCTTTCAACACTATCTAAAACATGGTAGAGGTGGCCATGTTTCTTAACAATTAGAATAGAGACTCTCATACTACATTTCACACAGAGCTACTAAATCATTTGGTTTCTTCTAGAGTATCAATGGATCACTGCTTTCCTGAAGGAAAATAACTTCACCACATTGTATTTCAGTTTCCTGCCTGTAAAGTGTGTATAATAATACCTATGGCAAGCCTGAGATAAAGAGCTTTTAGTAATCAGTATTGTAATCCATTTTTTTCTTATTCTATTTCCAGCTGTATCAATACTTTGTGGTAATTATTCACCATCTACCTCTTCTAATTGAGTAATAAATAGTCTAGGAAACAGGAGATACACTTCTAGGCAAGCATGCTGAAAAAGTGGAAGCACATTCCAGAATGCAAAAAATTCAAGGGAAAGGTCTCTTATTTATTTATACTCTCCCCTAGGAGATTTAATTGGAAGAAAACATACAGTTAAAATTCACCTGCACTCCTTGCCCCTTCTATGCCACATGACTGAAAAATAAGTGAAATTGTGATACACAACTTAAAAATATATATATTTTTAGGTACATATATATGCATATCTATCTATACATAAAAAATAAATACATACATATCATTAGGATTGGGGGAAGGGAAACAAAATATCCATAACAACATTTGCTTTCCTGTAGGCTTGTGCATGTTCTCGTGCCTGAATGCTGTTGTGTGATCTCTACATAACCTTTGAAACACAAGTGCATATTTCACCCTTGCAGACTAGCACTACCATTTTTTTGTCATTCCAATTTCATTTCCAGTGCGGTGTGGACTGCGGGCTCAGCAGTCACTGGAGTCTGAAGTGACTCTTGGGACCTCCTCACTGTTCTATATGCAAATAGCCCTGCACCTGGGCAGCCGAGCGGGCTTGCCGACAGTTTAGTTATGCAAATCTGATTGATCGAGAGCATATTGCAGAAGAACACACGCAGGCCTGAGACACTGGCAGCTATATTTCACTGGCTAAATTCCCGAAGAAAAAAAAAAATTAAATGCCAAGCATTTTGATGCATATTCCTTTCAACCCCTGAAGTGCAGTAGCATTTATTTCAGTATGTTTTCAACACTTTGTTTAAATGTTGTTAATGCAATTTCTTTCGCTATTGCTGAATTCACAGAAGAGCTTGTTTTCTGTGGTTAAAACAAAGGCAAAAAAAAAAAAATCAACAAAAAGAGAGCTACTACAATGTCGCAACACAATAGGTCTGTCACTTTATTTGAAATAATTCTACAGGCAAATGGAGTAAATGCAGTGTTAAAATATAATTAGGTCCTACAGTACAGAGGAGTGCAAAGAAACTGATGTACTAGCGCAAGTTGCTCAGACTTAATTCTTTCTGTAACAAAAGGTAAAACAAACAGTGGGAATGTAGATTACATACTGTCACCCAATGTCGAAAGCACTTCTTTCTATTTACCAAACACACTGTATAAAAAAGGAAGAGAGGGAAAAGAAGAAAGAGGAGAGAAGATAAAAGAATCATTGGGGATCAGCTTAAAATAATAAAATTCATTTTTATTTAACACAAAAAAAAAGGCAATCCACCTATGTATGTGCATGTGCAAACCTCTAATATAGAGCATGCTTCAGGCATCAAGTTAATCTTGGTTTATTGCATACAACTGATTTATTTTCATTTATAAATGAGTGGTGAGCCCTGGTTCTAATATTTGCATTTCCTGTAGTTGTGTTTGTGTGCTTTAATCCCTTGGGGAGCCATTTATGGCACTGAAATAACATTATTTATTTTTTCTTATAGTTTTTCCAACTTCAGATACAATTTCAATGCTTGGACAATGGTAAAGTCACTGGGAAGAAATGTGAAAGTAGCCTTCTGAAATCACTTATTCTATCTTTTTCAAACAGAGGTTCTTAACAACACTACTGCTAATCAGGGTGAATTTGGAACATAAAATAATTATGCATTCCTTTGAGGTTGGGATTTTTGCTTCCTTGTTTGGTCTGCCTAATATAGTCTCTCCACAGGCAAGTGAGGTGTTTGGAGCTAGCATGATAGCTATGGATTCGCAGCTCCACAAATTCTAAAGCAGGGAAGAGAGAAACTGCTTCATACGGTATGCATAAAATGACTAATGCAGCAGGGTCTGACCTCAGTTTGAGCCACAAAACATTTTACAATACAAATTGTTGTAACAGGCCATGAGACAAACACCTATTACTGCGGTCCTACAAAATACGCATTCACAGAAAATCCTGCAATAAGCTATTGGGAATCAGTGAGCAAAGATCCATACAGAAGAACATTTTTACATAAACAGTGATTAAAATATGTATCATCAGGCATAACTCGAAAAAGTATTTGATTTTTAATCTCAGTGTTAAATTTGTCATAATCTCATGAGGACCGTGCACAGAACAAAATTTCTTAGTAACAAAAGATTGTCCAAAACCACGCTTAAAAACCCCCAGAGAAATACAGTTAAAATTTGTAGAAAGAAGCCCAAGTTATCTAAAGGACTTGAAAAGTAAAGCAACCCTGCTGTAGCAATGTTCAAGCACAACTTATTGAATAGAAAACACTTCCCCGCACGTTAAGTTGTATTGCCTTTGGCACAGATTCTTCAGCTGTAAATTTGTCCAAGGAATGACATACAGTACACATCAGAGAAGTAATGAAGGAAAAAGGTTTAGATGGGCACTTTGCAGCTGACGGGGAGCCGTTATTGAGCCCTGTCTGCTGTATTTAGCAAAAGGGAAAAAAAAAAAAAACAACAACAACACAGAGTGAGAACATCTTTGTCTGTCCCCAACCTCTGATGCTGTCTTTTTATAAATAAATAAATGAAATTAAAAAAAAAAAAAATAGCCATCTGACAAGCAAAGCCTAGCCAGAGGGTCAAAAATGAAGATCCTGGGAAAGGTCAAGTTTAATCTCTACCCACGATGCCCTAGTGCATCCCTCACAACAGCTGACTAACAAAAGGGGCTCAGCACTGTGACTGACAGAATTCTTAATTGTATCCACTCATTCATGACAATTTGATTAAAATATTACGCCAAAGTCTCACCCCCTGTTTGCTTCGATCCTCCAAATCTAATTTTGAATTTTCAGAAAGGAGATTACCTCCACAAGCATGACTGGGATGCTATTAACTTCTACTTAATCTTTATTACTGATGTGAATTTAACATATGTATGGCTTCGTCTCGCTCCTGTTGTTTTCTCTCTAAAGTAACGTCTAGGCAATATACAAGTGGCGGACATTAATTTTCACTTTGATATTCTGTCATACGAAAGCTCATACTTTCACATGAAAACTTAAAGATGTACTGTCTTAATACCATGGTACAATTAGATCACACTAAATAAAATAATAAAAAACCTCATGTATTAGCTCCCCTCAGCCCTCACCAAAGAAAGGAACAAAAACCTGCTGAACTACAAATTATTATAACTTTCTGCTATTATCTTCAGCTATTTCCTCTTCATTATAGGAGCTGCTCCAAAACTTACAAGAACTGGTAAATTCTATTCAGTGTCAATAATAATTGTGAAGAAGTCAAGCAGGCAGTATAAATTTCAAATCAATTTGGATTACTCCCAAAATTATGAAACTAGTAAATGAACATAGTCATTGTTACCTGTGCGTTTACTTTCAAAAAGATACTTGAATAGAAGATGTGATTTCATTTTCCAAGATTCTTACTACTCCACCCATTTCCATCCCACAAGTAATGCAGAGAAAATTAATCATCAGCTGTATTTGTGCTCACAAGAGCATTCACTAACATACTGGACATGAAACGTGACTAATAAAATGGATTGGGTTGGAAAAAGCTCCATGGGATTTTTTCCTTGCTGTAGCTTTTTTTTTTTTTTTTTTTTTTTTTAAACTCATCTCCAAAGCCCAGGGAGCATTACAGGACTTGTGGAATTACAGCAAGAGAAGCCCAGATAAACACTCGGTCATGCTGAGCCCAGCTACAGCCAGCAGCCACATCAGCTACACCGCACGTTCCAACATGCCTGAGTTCCTCACAAGCTCTCTGCACCAAGGAACTGGTGGTGAGAGTGCAACAGTCAGAAGACTAATGGGAATAGAAATAAATAAATAAGAGATAGCATCTTTAATATTTTCAGTATCTAAAGGGGAGCTACAGGAAAGAAGGAAACAGACTCTTTAGCAGGGTCTGTGGTGACTAGACAAGGGGAAATGGTCTGAAACTAAAAGAGGGTAGATTACAGTTGGATGTAAGGATATTGGGTTTTTGCAGTGAGGGTGGCAAGGCACTGGAACAGGTTCCCCAGAAATGTGGTGGAAGCCCTGTCCCTGGAGACATTCAAGGGCAGGCTGGACCAGGCTCTGAGCAACCTGATCTAGCTCTGTTCATTGCAGGGGAACTGAACATGATGACCTTTACATATCCCTTCCAACTCCAAGCATTCTATGGATGACATTAAGGCTTAAACATAGAGGAAAAGAGCCTTTCCACACAATCCACAGAAATGGGCTGAAAGCTGAATATACCACAGTTTGAAAGTTTCCATACAAAGATACCTAGATAGGCAGGCCGGGAATTTTGAATATATGTTTTCACTGTTGAGTACACACTAATCTTGTACTCATTTTCCAAACTGGAGGGGAGCATCACCTCTTTTCTCATACTTAGATAACTACATACCCCTAGTAGGAAGGTTTCCAGGTATTAACTCAGATACAAGAAACTGAAGAAAAAAAGAAAAAAGCCACCCCCAGCACTCCCCACACACACATTGTTTCTAGATGTCCGCTCCCAGAGCAGAGGCAGGACTTCTGTCAAGAGCGTCTGCCTGCTTGATGTGTAATATTGAGTAGCTACAATATTTTTAAATTTAGCTGGGAGTTTCCAACTCATTACACTGGTATCCAAAGATCTGAAATCAGACTTGGGGGGGGGGGGGGGGGGGGGAGGGAGAGGGTAGAGAACAGAACACCCCACAATCAATCCAAACCTCAAAACAAATCTGATGGCTGCTTAAGAATTCAGCCATCGTTTGAATAAAACCAGTCTGCTTTCTGTTCAGCATATGCCAAATGGTTTACTGTCATTTTCAGTAGGATTTTTCTTTTTGTCAGTTCACAACTGCCTTCTATTGTCAATGCTGTGAATAGCCAACAACAATTTAAAGTAGTGCGCTCCTATCAGCATTGTTCTCCTGTTCAGAGGCACAGAGAACAAGAACACATCTATGTTTTCCATACAGCGTAGAAAAATGTAATTCTCTGTTTAGTGCCATATCGACAACTCTTGTCCCAATTCACTGCCATGGGCAATGAGTGACAGACTGAGCTGTCCATTCTGACAATGTGACCAAGATATCTGCAGTCAAGACTGCTATATCATTTTTCCCCTCCCCAAAAACATTGCTGGAGAAATCTCCTATTTTGATTCCTTTATTTGTTTCTTTATCTACATACAAAGTACAGATAAAAATGAAATTGAGTTCATTAAACAAGCTGCAAATAATGTCTTGATAGCACAGGAAATGTTACATTCCCTCGCAATGCAGCATGTGCTCTCAATGGAGTACAGATTTCTTTATAATACTAATAAAAAATAGCTGTAGTCCCCTTCTTTCAACAATGGCTTCCCCCCACCCCAGCAATTCTGTAGAATATATCTTATTCTCTGGAATAAAAAGGAGCCTTTTCCTCCTTTATAGGTAGCAGGCACATCACAGTTAACAATATGTAGCTGAAGGGCGATTAACTCCTGGTACCATAGGCCTGGAACTGGCAATAAAGAGGTAGCTTGGAGCTGTGCACTGAAAACAGCATTTATTCAAGGGAAGGGAAGAAATGAAACAAAACTTTGACAATGTTGGAAAAGAGGAAGAAAAAAATAGGTTAAGGCAGCTATAGCAGAGAAATGATTTACATGCTGTTAACGTACATTGGCTGTACGTTGCATTCAAGACAGTATTTAAATAAAAGCCTTGTCAGCCTGTGTATTAATACGCTGAATTTATGTTGCCTCCAAGGTAAAGAGTATCTTCTTACTGTATCATATACAGGTATTATAATATGTCAAGAGCATTTTTGAAAGTACTTTCTACCTTAAGCACAGCTTGCTGGATTTGTTTCAGTTTGTTTTTGTTTCTCCATTGATTTTTGAGTGTTTTCATTTGTTCATAAGTTCTCAACCATAATTTGTTCTTTTTATTGCTTCAGACTTCAAACCTCTCCAGCAGAGGGAAGAAAAAAATATATTTACATAGGAGATGAAGGAAAGTAGAGGTTTCAGCATACAATTGGAGTTGATGGAATAGAAGTATTAGCAACACGATTTTGCAGCACAAGTTTTCCTATCACGCAATGGTTAACTTCATATGAGCTGGGGGCTGGTGCTGCAGAGAAAAGAGACAACGGTGATGTCTCTGAACAGGCCTTTTGACACTATGCCAGCATCAGTGTCATCTCTATGTTGATCTTCCTTTGCTTCCTACATGGCCCTCCCAAAACTATCTGAGCTGCCAGGTAATGTTGGTCATAGGGGGATCTTAGCAGCTGGCTGTTTTGTGACAAATGACACAGAATCAACAATAGTACATGACCTTTATGGATTCTGGCTGTCTCTTAGAAGTATGTGAAATATTCACAATGAAATACAAAACCTACTTGAAATTCAAGTTGCTCCTCAGACAATTACTATGGAACCCAAACATCTAACTGCCCTGTATTGGCAAGATATTTATATTTCTACTGCCCCCATAAAGTTCTCTGCCTTGTGCATCATTACAGAAAATAACAAGAAGTCAGAGGGGTTTTTTGTTTGTTGTTTGTTTTTTTTCTTCTTAAGTACAAGGCCTACCCTAGGTGACTGCCTGAAGTACAGATGAATGACAGTGAAAAAAATAATCCCACTGGTAGCAATATGATCTGGAGGCATAGCCGTGGAGCTGAGGTGTGAAACCCTTCAGACTCAGCCAAAATAAGCCATTGCTACTGGGGGAAAAAAAAAAAAAAAAAAAGGAAAAGAAAAAAAAGGCATAGAACTCAGGCATTAGTTTAGAAAAGCAACAACAGCAGTTGCTACAAACTTCTGAACAAAGCACACTGAATCAACAATATAAGTAAATCATAACATCCCCTCCTGCCTCCCAGAGCAAAAACGCTAATCATGTTAGGTCCCTCTGAACATCTGTCATCCTCCACAGTGTATGAAAAAGGGTGAGTTTTAGATCAACAGCCTCAAATTCTGTCAGATGAAGTATAAGAAAGTCAGAGTCTTCTTTCATATGTCATGTCCCCTTCCAATTTAATTGAAGGTAGGCTTCCCTGCCCAAATTCCTTAGACTATCATTTAGCATCACACTCAGAGGTAAAGCTCTGGACACCGAAAGGCTACTGTAGTGAAATGAACAATCCCCCTGGGCTTAAGGACTCTTCACACACCTTAATGCATCTGATAGGATAATAGGGAAAATGACAATAGGAGTAAAGTTCCATATTTGGGAATTATGATTCAACAAGATTGTACCCAAGCTTATATAACTTGATAATATAACACTACAGAAAGTGGAAATTATCAGCCTGAGGCAGGTGAATATTTTTATTTAAAAGACTTAATGAGCAGCATGAAAAAGAAACATTAAAAACTGTAATGCATAGCCACATCTGCAAGAGCAGAACGAACACTTTCCGCATTTCTGACAGCTGGGAAGCAACGTGGACTGCAGTCCAGGGCTTCCAGGCACTCCCTCACTCTCTCTTATTCCAGAAACTAGTAATATATCAAAGACTACACCCTTGCCTTCATAGCATGTCCCATTGCCCAGATCTTTTAGTTTAAAAGCCTTCAGAAAAGAAGCCCCAAATACTGGAAAGCCTACATTGCTGCCTGAGGTGTAAGGTGCCAAGTACTTCGGTTAGCAAGGAAAATAATAATAGTGAGCTTCAGTCAGATTATTGTTACATATCAGTCTGCTGATAGTGAAAGCACCCTAAATCAGGAGACAAAAAAAAAAAAAAAAAAAAATCTATCAGATCCTCCACAGAATCTGTGGCTGGCTTGATAAATTCAAAGCAGAAATAACATACTAATTTTGAAAGCAATTAAATAATGAAACGTCTTGCCACAGAGCAGGGATGTTTTCTCAGCACCAATAATCCTTAAAACAAGACTACCTATACAGCTTTGCTAGCAGATACTCCTGGGCTCAGGGATTATCCACAGAAATGATGTTACCATTCTATGCATGACCAGTGCTATCTACATATTGGACACTCACAACAGGCCCCCACATTTGCTAAGGATTATCATAGAATCTTTTTTTTTTTTTTCCTTCTTTTGTTCCCCACATGGTAGCTCTGAAACAACCTATGTGAGAGAACACCACAAAGTACAGTTCTGAGAGTTACTTAAAACTACTTCCAGGTCACAAAAATCTAAGAAAAAAGGTGAGGTCAAGAAGAATTTGTGTGGATAAGTTGACCTCTAAAGTGAAACATAAGAGTTAAGAAAAG
Organism: Gallus gallus; assembly: GCF_016699485.2. Classification (NCBI taxonomy): domain Eukaryota; kingdom Metazoa; phylum Chordata; class Aves; order Galliformes; family Phasianidae; genus Gallus; species Gallus gallus. Next base: position 46,222,996 of record NC_052536.1, on the reverse strand, counting down.
TGTTTTCAGATAAACTAATGCAAGAGCATATGAAGTTGGTACACAAACACAAAGTCCATGCTGATTATAATGTGATCTGATTTAAAATATTCCTTGAGGCGAGGTTTTAATAATACTTAAAAAGGCTTGACAGCTCCCTGTCATGGTGTGTCCATGTTATTAAGTTGTAAAGCAACTGTCTTGCTCATAAAACAATCTGAATGAGAAAACACATGGTGGACAAAGCCAAGGACAACAGCAGAAATTAGTGTTGAGCCTCAGTTTCTTTATGCATTGGAATCATCTACCTCCTAAGAACCAGTATTAGCTTTGAGGGTCATGTCTTCATGAAACTAATCCCCATTCTGCTAAAACATGAAGAAATAAAAAAAAAAAAAAAAATCAAGCAAATTGGGGCTAGGCAGGAGGTAACACAAAGGAGCCTCAGTAGGACAAATTTCCCAAGTCGCTCTCAGAGCTGCACACCAGAGCTGCAGTGAGAGACAAGATGACGATCTGCGAAAACCTTCTGTCACTATGTAAAGTGAATGCTGCAGCATCATTTCATGCCTACATTCCAGCCAGTGTTCAGGATTTTCTCCACCCTTCTCTAAAGCAAATTCTGGGTTCCACCATTAACTTGTCATTCTCCTCATCAATATATTATTTATACTCCCTCATCTGATCTTAATCTGCTATTAATCTGCTACTGTTTCTTTTCCAAAAACTTCATCATAGTGATGATTTGCTTGTACTCTACAATTCAATTCTCCATTCTTCTGTTGATTCACACACTTCCCATCTCATTACTATACCTCCCAGTCTTCAGTTTTCCTACTTGCACTTGTGTTCTGCATTGCACCCAATACTAATTTTGCTTTCATCGTCTTTTCTAGTATCTTTACGATGTTCACTAAATCATTTTCACTATATTAGCTTGACATTTTCAGAAATCTTACATTAGGTAGTCCTGTGTCCTCCTTGCCAAACTGGCCCAGCTTCATAAGATTTTACTAAACATGACTTTGCCTACCAGAACAAGATTATTTTGCTTCATTTGTATCTGAGCTTGTTGCACCTAAATATAAGAATTTGCATAATTCTGTTAGTAGTCCATCAAACCACTTCTTCCCTAAACTTTTAACATCTATTGTGATAGCACTGAGATCACGCAATGCTATTTGCCTCAACATTTTCCTGGAAAGTACATCTCATTCCCAAATATTTAGCATTTATGCCTGTTCTTGCTCAAGTGTTTTTAGGGTTTGTTTTTATAAAACATCCATGGATGGACCTTATGCTTTATCCCATTTTGATATATGCAGATTGCAATATCACACTGACAGATCTCAAGATAGTTCAGATTAGTCCACTCAGTCCTTCACACAATTTAGAAGTTCTGGATACTTCCTCATATGTTTTCTTCTCTCCATCCCAGTTTCTAGGATGATACAGAGTAATTTGTTGGGTACTGGTGAGAAAAAGAAGGCCAGGAGGGGATCCAGAGCTATACAGTACTCATATGGTCAAAAACTGCCAGTATTAATGAAAGAGAATTGAGATTATAAAAGCTTATCTTAGGAAAAAAAAACCTTCTGCTCATACAATAGACAAACTACTTACTTTTAAAGGTCAACAACAACAAAATGACACTAAAGGATAAAACTGGGACGATGGATGCAAGCCTCCAATAATAAGTGGACTAGCATGACCCTGGCAACATCAAGCTCCCTACAATGTTTTTTTCCTCTGTCATCTTGGATATCACTAATTTTATGAATGCTTCTACTGATGAGAGTAAAACTAATGCAGCATGAAGAAAAGGATGGAATAGAAGGTATTTTATTTGTCAATACCTTGTCACTGTCACCCAACTTTGGTATGAAGATGCAATATGAATAGCAGCCTGATTTTCAGAAGTGCTTTGCATTATCATGTCTCTGTTGTCATCAGAATGACTGAAAAAAGATTATTTTCCCTCTACTAGCTTGGATGTAGGTCACTCCAAAAGTAATGCCTCCTTTTTATTTCCATGGAAACTACAACAGAGAGCACAATAACACTATTTGATAGAGCAAATTTTCAGCTACAAAACTCTGTTTTTCAACATAGATACCACCAGTAGCTATGTATTTTTGCCAGCAATGACCAAGAGCCTGCATGCTCGTAAAAATCTTCATCATCATCTGGAATATGGCTTGTCTTTTACATCACCGTTACCACAGCTGAAATGCACCACCCACCACAGCACATCCACTGTTTGGCCCCTGTAAACATTCAACAAGTGTCAATGAATGTCAGTGGGTGCCATTTTTTTCACATAGAGGAATTCAGTTATGCACTTTTTCTTCATCCATGCTTCCATGACAGACGTAATTGTGTCAGACTGCCCCTCACAGCAACAGCATGTAACAGAATATTGACAGGAAGGTTCAACCTCCACTGCCAAACCACTAACACTCACCTCTGATGTCATGGGCCAACATAATAAAATAGGAGGTGTTACTTTCAGAGCAGATCTTGTACATTTATGGTGACTATCCATTTAAGAGGAGCTCTAAAATCTAGTAGAATGAATGCTTTACGTAGTACCCAATTCTCATGATTCTACCATTACATTTATGTTTTTGGGTGCTTTCCTTATAGTGCAGCTCGTGCCAATATCTCCTCCTCTTTCATTTTTTTGGAACATACAATCAATCTAATTGTAAGGAAGAGTTAGAAAACAGACCTTTGACATAAAGCTCATACAAAAGACAACAGTACTGTATTTTGCTTCATATCATGAGAAAAAAAGGGATTTGATTCATCATTTCTGAAAATCTGAGGTCAGGAACAATTTACAGATTGTTTTACTAAACCATAAAGTAATCATAATGATAATGATCTTAGACTAAAGTTATCCTGTTGCTGCTTCTGAAGAGAGATTTACCTCTATTACCTAGGGATTACCAATTTAATAGTCTTTAATAACATGCAATCGTCAGACAAGCACATTGTATTCCTTCACTTCAACAATAGCCCAAAAGTGCCAAAACCATTTGCATTTATCTTCAGTCAGTCAAGTAGATAGCAAGACCAGAAGGAGCTTTATCTAACAGTATAGCTCTAATGCCTTACAATTGTCTTAAATATTTCAACAAAGAGATACCTCAGTGTATTTCCCCGGCTACCAATGAGTTTCCAAAGGTCAATAACTTCAGCTTCAAACACAGAGCGATCTCTAAAGCTTTTCTTGCAGTTGAGAGATTAAGGCAGATTCTTATAAACATATTTATGAAATAAGAGCAAGGGACTTCAGCCTGACAGTTTGGAATGTAACACCATTCTGTATCTATATTATTTTCAGGATTAGAAACCATTAATTCCTAAAATTGTGCTGTGGAGCATAAGTGGCAACAGCTGCAGCTATCTGTTTGCTGTCTTTCCACATGGGCTATTTCCTGTGCAAGATATGCATGAAGAACATAAATAAATGGGGTGCTACCTCTTCAGACAGGGCTTGGCAAAATAAAATAAAAACTAAAAAGCATGAACCATTTTTGTCTTAAAATGATGAACTTAGGTGTTAATAAAAATGATGGCATCTTAAGGCAAGTTTTTACACACTTCCTGTTTCTGTAATCCATTCTTCTTTCATGCACAAACTAATAAAATGCCTCTTCTTATTATGTCACTACTGTACATGAAACATTTCATGCATAAAATATTAATCCCAGACACAGGTCTTTGAGAGAATAATTGTACTGGCTAAAGGAAAAAGACAGAGGTTTCTGGATATAGCTCCAATAATGCTTTGCCATCCCAAAGCAAAACCGCAACTATATTCAAGCCCCGGGCTTTCCAGTGGCACAAATATTGGACAAAAGATGCGGACAAACTGACCCAAAGAATCAGAATGAGACATACCATGTGTGTTTGGCCCATAAACACAAAAATGAAATCTCAGTACTGGCTTTTCTTTGTGCTCTACTTTTCACACAACTCAACTGTTCTAGACAAAATTGGGAAAAGATAAAAGTTTCAATTCCATTAAATCTGACTTTTATTGTTGAGAACTATCACTGAGTATTTCACAAGTTTAGAATACCACAATGCTATTAAACTACTCCTTCAAATATGTAATATCAATACAAATACTTTAATTAGGAAAACTAGGTATGTCTGCTCTTCCATTCATTTTCAGTAGTATTACAAGCTGTAAAAAGAGGCCTGAAAACTCATATAAAGAACTAGTCCTTATGCTGGCAGTGGTATAGCTCACTTGAGTAAACGGTTGCACTATTAAGCTTAATAGAGTTCAACACAAGAAAACGCTTTTCAGTGGGTATTACTTTGCTAACCTGCAATCATTCCTGATAATCCCTCTTTGGAGTACACCAGGCAATTTTTCATTGTTTAAAGTCCCCAAATCTTTCTGAATATTTATTTTACTCTTTCCTCATTAGAAGAGAATCTCTCAATCTTCCAGTTTCCATCTCGATTGTTGTCTGGTTATTGCCCTTTGAGGCGATATGCTACAGTCCCAGGTTAGTTTGTGGTGTAGTGGTTGTGACCTCACCTCTGGACCGTGAAGCGGTGCTCTGCACACACAGGCCAAAAAAGACCACATTATAAACTGAAGTTAAAGGCCACTCGGCAATACAAATAAATTTCATTGAGAAGAGGTATGTGCTGCTGCTGGAATAGAAATGACCACTTGTGCACAGGATTGCTTCAGTATTGGGTGGAAACAATGTCCAATTATAGGCTTTTATTTACAAAATAAATTAGAACTTCAGTGGGGATATCAACTAGTTATCTTCTAGGAAGAGGGATTTAACTTGATGTTAAAAGGGCTAAAGGAGTATTTACCTCTGACATTTTTATATGAAACTGTACTATAAGCCCTTGAGTACCAAATGCTGCAACTGCTTAAGTAGTAGTCATGGTCCCATATAGTAACCTTGTTACTTTTTCCCCCATTTTGAATGATATACAGAAAACTACCAAAGCTGCACCACTGGATTAATTACAGACTTGTCATGAAATTCTAAAACCACAACACTTATGCAGCTAAGCAAGAGCAGCTTTCTAATAGATTTAATCAACTGCTGGATAAATGCTCAGACTGGGGCAGATTTGACGTAAAAATAGAAGAATTTTAGAAGGCTACAATGCCATGCACTAGGCTTTTTTCCTATATTCAAAATATAGTGTTCAAACAATTAAAAATAGTATAAAGTAAAACACTTTAAAGTAGTAGAGGTCATGCTTACTTACATTAAAGACTAAAAGTAAATAGTTTCTAAACCTACTAAAGGTGATCTTCCTTGCCAGAAGGACTCCTACCAGGAAACGTGAAGATAGCTTATCTGAAGGCTTTGTAACCATTAGATGCTCTAAATGTCATCCCCTACTGTTGGCGTCAAGATGCCAGTTAGCTCTCAGTACAGGGAGTGCCCTTTCCTAGATTTGTTTTAGTATCTAAGGCTATTACCTTAGATTCTCACATAGTACATAATAGTACAAATACATAGTACAAGTACACTAGCATAGCCAAACTTTCTTGTAACCAATTAAAAATAAATAGCACCTGAACAAACTGGCTGTCAATTAGCAATTTGTTGGTTGTTTTGATAATCACATCACAGAAGGTGTGTCTGCAGAAATTTGATCAATACAAAATGAGCAGTACCCCAAAGGCCAGGCAGATGTATAGGCAGAACATTTCTGGAGCATGGGAAAGTTAATTTCCACCTCCACTCCCCAACACCCACTCCCCTCCCTCAAAAAAGAAAGATAGAACCAGGCCATCTACCCTTCTAACATGCTAAAGCTTTCAAATAGCTCCCAGGCATTTTAGAAGCAGTTGTACAGTGTTTGCTTGCCACTTCCAATTAAACATGGTACAACAGTCTGATGTCACTAGGCTCTACTAATAGGAAGAGTTGCTCAAACTCAAAACAAAGAACTATTCATAGAGGTAAGCATTTCTGGATAAACACTGAAGCTGTTTTAGAGAACAAGAACAGATAAAACAACCTAAAGCACGACTTTCCCTATCCTTAAATTCTCCCAATATTTGGTGAAACCACCCAATTTACCATGTATGGCTAAAAATACCTGGATTCTAGATTCTATCAATTCTGTTAGCTTTGTGTGCCTCCTAATGCAGATAGAAAAACTGTTTAAAAAAAAAAAAACAACTTAAAAACTATTAAAAGTATTTGAGCCTGAAGTAGATTCAGGCACCATTTAACCAAGTTCCATTTCTCCAAGCGTTATGGAAGAAGGAAGTTTTTCTGGTTAGCCACTCTCCCATTTCAAAATAGTTGTTTCAATTGCTTAAACATGAAAAGACCTGAGAAGTTAAGTTGATAGAATACCTTTTTTCCTGGGCCTCTCAGAAGGAGGTAGAATGATAGAATTAGCAACTTCAAGATGGAAATTAGAGCAAAAATGAGTAAGAAAGGGAAGGACGGAGGAAAATTCAAGAGCTGATGGAAGAAGGGAAGGAGATGGGTAATAGAAAGGCAATGGAAAGTCTTGAAAAATAGAACAGAGAAAAAAGAGAAAAAGGATCTCAAAACTGTGTGTTTTTGTAAACCAAGAATACAGTTAACTTTATCCATGAGAGACTTGACCTCCACTGCCATAGATACACTTTCAGACAGTACCTTCAGATAGTCATTGGACTCAAGTATGGATACTTCAGAGTTTTCCTTTAAGTATTCATCAAGTATACTCATAAAGTTTGGCCCAAATATCACATACCTTAATCCTTTGTGATTCAAAGCAGTGGAGTCCAACGTGTTTCAGGATTAATTGAATGGCAACCTTCTGAGAGCCAAATGACAAAGAACACCTCAAAGATCTCTTGATCTTATGGCTACATACGAGCTCAACCCCAGATAAAGATGCCTGATAAGCTCCTCCCCCTCCCAAATACCACATCCAATAATTTAAAGACCTGGAGAACAAAAATGATTTTCCATTTCTCAAATGCACAAGGATTAGAAAATATCTGCATGAAAAGTGATGATAAAATAAAGCCTAGTAATCTCATTTATATAAAAAAAAAAGGAAGAAATATTACTCTCAGTTGTACTCAGATGGCATAGGATTATCACAACAAAGTCACATCTCCCCATGTACACCATTTGTTTACTTTTTGTAAATAACTCATAGACTGAAAGAGGGGGGAATCAATCTCACTTCTATTGATTGAGCCTGTCTCTAATCGAGTTCCCTGCCTGGTTTTCACATGTGAAGATACCACAGTGTTTGAGTAACAAACAATGTCGAGAAAAAAAAAAAAATGCTGCTTCTTTAAAATTAAGATTCCCTCAGACTTTTTTTTTTTTTTTTTTAATGTCATTGAAGCTTTTCTATTGCTGCCAGGCTTTATACACATCATTGATTTACAAAACCTTGGTTTTGATATTAGATTGACTTGACAGTGTCTCACGTAATGAGTAAAATTTAAAAGGCAACAATAGATTGTACTCTTGGCATGCAGACCCAAGTTCAACTGGAAGCTGGAAATACACAGGTGCCTGCTTTCCACCATAATTGTGGCCTCTCACGGTATTTCCCATGTGGGTCTACTCAGGAGAGCCAGGACATGCAAATTACTCACCTGAATGTAGCTGCTGTCATGCCTACTTCTAAGAGGAAAAAATCCAGTGCCTTCTGCATTGCTTATCTTCCAACGTGTTACACAAAAGCCAACTCCAACAATGTCTGCAGGCAATGAGATTTCCTTGTGACAGTGCACTCGCAGGGAGACAACTAAAGCTTACAGAACTTTTAGACTTGGGAATGACCAGAAAATAGCTCAGCTCCAGGGACAGGCCTGCGGTGCTTTGGGCGCTGCACAAATCATTTAGCTTAGAAATGATGAAAGGCTATATGAGACAATAGAAAGCCAGAATCCAAGAATACATCTAGAAAGTGTTCATTCAGTTTTTTTTCTATTTTTTTCCTCATAGCTTCAGCCTTTCTCAGAGAAAACTAATTTCCTAGCAATTTACTTCCCCTTCCAGACATTAAAGAATTCTTAACTCTTTCACTAGTACTCTGAATTTCCAAATGTTAAACTATAAATTATTTTAATAACCCCCCCAAAACATATTTAAGTACTAAGAAATGATAATTAAAAATATGTAAAACTAGACAGAGTCCTGTATGACAAGACTACTCAGCACAAAAAGTAAAAGAAAAAATAGAAACTTACAAGAACTTTTCCAAAGGTATTTGCAGACAATAGAGAGTAACTGGTAGAACTGCAACTCCACAGGTAAATGTTTACCCCATTGAATTAAATGCAGCTGCCCTAGGAGCATAGCCCCACCCCATTCTGCCACAGAACAATGTCCCTAGGGTCTTTGCTACTTCTGGAAACATCTAGAACAATCTCAAAAAGACAAGAAACAGCCACATTCTTTACAATTGTCTGCATGAATAATTACACCAGTACTCTAATTGTAACTTTCTCTCCCGTTGCTCATATGCAAGTATGCAATTCTTGAAAAATCAAAACACTGTTGGAAAAAATTCTATTTTCACTGATAGGTATATGTTTTTCTGTGGTAGAAGCAGAAAAGCAATATTCAACTCCCTGTCTGGATTACATTTTTCTCAGGTACTCTGTCCGTAAACTTTTCTAGTCAACCCAGCAAGCCCTTTTCTAGTCAACCCTACTCTAACTCTGAATTAGGCAAGAAGCTGAAATATAGTAAAAACTAATTTTTTTCTTCTTTTAAAAAAACCCTACAGCAACTACGCACAGCCCTGAGCAATTGCATCTCACAAAATGAAGCTCAGCTGTGAGCTCGACGTATAGTACTGACTAGGTCAACACACACACAAACTGGAGGTCTAGTGTGAATCAGAGCAACTACAATTTAAGGGATAAACAATCAAAAATATAAAAATTAAGGACTTGTACAGACAGTGTTTTTGAAACTTTTATATCTCCAAACTTTACTTTTTTTTTTATCCTGATGTGTATTTTCTGAGCTCAAAACTCAGTTTTTCATCAGATTTGATTCCTAGATACCTTCTTATGTTGAACTACATTAAACAAAATTAAACTCATACACAGAATAGTTTGCATTAAAATGTCTCATCTCTACTAACTGCATCAGAATGTTTGTCCCAGTTTTCTCTTTCAGTTTGTGTTACTTCTATTTTTTTTTTGATAACTCACAATCTTCTTTCTCTCCAAAGATTAAATTCTCTCCTGTGAAATGATAGTATCCCAAATGAGACTGTTTAATTACCTGCAATTCTGCTTTTTTTTTTTTTTTTTTAGATTTCATTACACAGGCTCCTCTTTATCACTCATAGCCTCTACAGCCTCTCAAAACTTGGACAAAAGTTTTTAACTGGGTAGTTTTAGTCCTGATGTTTTGATTCCAGATTTGATTTGAGTCTGTTCAGCTGCCTTCATTTCAGTATTAATTGTAGATAATTTATAGTATGAAGAACTCCCACAATTTAGTACAGTTTCTGCCTGTGGCATTTCACTTTAGCCCAAGGATAAATCTCTCTAACTCTGGGAAATGTCACGAATGCTCCTGTGATACAGGTGATTCTACAATAATAAAAATCAACAGCTAAAAAGCAGACTTTATTGTAGATATTCATTATAATACTTACAGCCAGTTATAAATTTTCATCTCATTCCTATTTAACAAGGGCCATATATTACTGTCCTCTACATCACTGTGACCAAAACCAGAAGACCATCTTGAATTATGATATACTATATACATAATCATTTTTACAATAAAGCTAAATGCAGAAGCTATCATATTGAAATCATATCTAAAATAGTGAAGTGGGTGCTAATATTTTTATATCATGACAAGGATTTGTACCATAGCAAAAATAAAAGAAAGTAAGGTCTTTAATCATACTTTGATCATTAAATATCAGAATACAGCAGTCAATGAAGTAAATGTTTGTAAAAATGCCCCATCAGTCTGCAACACATATCATCTTTGCCAGAATCAGAGCTGTTGTCCTGATGCTGTTCTGACAGCCACACACAGAGCAGTCTTTACAGTTTCCCAAGTTTATCACAGCAATTTTTTTGAAGTTGAGCACAGCCAGTTTTCCAAAGCATAAAGTTTGTCTCTCGTCTAGAACATGCTGAATAAAGTTTCAGCACTCTTGGTCGTTACAAGGTCGTATATAGATCACATAGTGCCAGCCTACTTAACTCAGAAAATTAACACTTCCTCCCTTCCAAGTGTCTCAGTGCACTTATCTTTATTTTCTAGGACTCTCTGAGATATATTTCATTTTTAGTTTCGTGAAAATCATGTTAAAATAGCTGTACTAACATATTTGTTTGAGTTTCCTCCCCTCCTAAAAAAAAAAATAATCCATTGGGATCTTTCCATTGGAAAAAGAAAGAGCCATTCCCATACGTGTTTCTCAGGACAATCACCAATCATGTCAAGCATTATCCTGAAACCCAAGCAAGAATGACTTATTTTATTTCTCGTTTTACATTCCTTAGAAAACACTGTCTTTGTCTCTGCATCAAGGAAACTTATTTACAGTTGCAGCTCTGTTGATTTCTCTCATAGCAATGTCAAACAGTTTATATATGAGAGGAGTAGCTGAGCCCACTACTTTGTCACCAACATGCACTTTTTCGAGAACAGAGACTGTGAAAACAAAGCTTTGCATAGAAAAGCTTTCTTTGATTTTTGTCATCTTTGAGCCAGTGCTTAACCATCATCACATTTTTAGATGTGTCACTGGATACTTCTGAAGAAAAGAAATCAACTGCGTTCCCGTAGTTGTGTGTGCAATGTGTTGACTCCAGTCTGGAAAACCACCCTGCCAGAACAACTCCAAAGGGAGTATGCAAATTGTCTTTAGTAACACTATTCACCATAAAACATCAAAACACTATCAGAATACATCTGGGAGATGAACAATAATTTCGTTCTGGTCAGGCTAATCTCTAGTATTAAATCACAGCTACAGGAGTGAGATGAGAAATAGAGTATACAACAAGAAAAATGCACTTGAATGAGAACTTTCAGAAACATCTACATTCTGCCATTAAAGTCACCATTAACAGAGACACAGATTGCAGGGAAATTCGTATTTATTCCCATAATAGTATTTATCAGAAGGTTACAGTTTATATCAATGCTAACTTCAAAAGCACAGGTTCTCTTTGAACTGTTTCTATTATATTGTTATTATATTATTGTGTACTCAGTACTTACTGAGTACTATTCCCTCAGTATATTACTATATTCTTGCTGTTACCCAGCAAAGAAAAAAGGGCACAAAAACACTGAATAGTCTTCCCAGTTCAGGAGTTCCATCAAAAATTATAGGAATTGATGACTCCTTAAGGAGATTGATGTTTTAAAGGTGATCAAAGATTTCAGGGAGATTTTATTTAAAAATGGAGTATGATTAAGATTTGAAATTTATGTCAAATAATGTCAAATAACTTGTAAATTAAGATACATACTCATGAGAAGTCATTCACAAGCTTTACTTCTGAGCACATATGGCTTTAGTATGTTTCCAGACTTGCTTTATCTTTTTCCCAGAGCTATGAGTTAGATGCATGAAGTATATAAGACACAAAGTACAGCTTCACACCCTTACCAGCACAGAATCTCTACCATCTGAGGAAACAGCATCCTGTAGACAGGAGAGACAAAAGTTCAGTTCTAGGATGACCACCTGATCTCAGCAGGACTGCAGGGAACTCATTTGTTCTAAAAATGGCCAGTGATTCTACTTGCATTTCTTGAGTGCAGTTTTCAGAAACCATTCGTGTTGTTCAGAAACCTGTCCCTAGCATCTGGGAGGGAGAATGGGGGACAGCTCCTACAGAAGAGGGAAGGAAGAAAGTTCTGGGTGCTTCAAGCCAAGTCCTCCAAAACCAGGAGCTGTTTTGAGGTCTTGAATCTCTTTCTCATTCTCCTCAATCTATAAAATGGTGACAAGAACATTTCCTTCCTGCCCAGGGAATGTGTGGTTAAATACATTCATGTTTGCAAGGCATTTAGATAAGATAGCTAAGGAAGCTATGTAAGTTGATAGATTCCTTGATCTTAAGGAACTGTACTCATGAAAGAAACAGCTTGACTGAGTTATAAATGTCCATATTATTCACAATATGAAACTGCCAAAAGATAAAAAACATTCTAATGATACTTGAGAGCAGGAACTCCCCTTCTCCCCCATACTTTGAGGACTCTGTCCCTTTGGAGATGGTATGCCTTTCAGTGAGGAGGATTCCCTATTGTTTTCTTCCCCATTCTTTATAATGTAAATGTAACCTCGCTTATTTATTTAATTTGTCTCCCAGACTTCTTTTCATCTGGCAAGATGGCAGGGGAGGGGGGGTGGAGGGAAAAGGAGCTGAAGGAGGGGGGCTATTTAATAATGTCCCATTAATCGCAGTGCACTATCAGCAGGCTTTAACCCCGTTCCAATTCTTTGATTGCTTTTTAGGGATTAGAGCAAACATCATTGTCATCCATTGCATTGCAAATGGGTAAATTTGAGTGATACGTACACAAAATATAGATAGGCAGATAGTGCATCGATATATGTGCAGAGTATATACATGCATTTATATAGCTTGTACACACACATACACATAAAAATAAGCTACATCGCCCTGTATGCCATACGAGAAAAATCAAATCAAGGCACAGAGAAACTGAAAAAAACCTACATGTATCATTCACCTGATTTCAATTGTGACTCCCTTTGAACCTCGGCCAAATCATTTTGTACATTAAAAATTGGTCAGGGATGATAAGATTCCATTTTCATGGTTGGTAATGCAGAACCAGTGAAAGAATACAATTACAGACCCCTGAGTAAACTCTGCGAATGTCAACTTGATGTAAATGATCAAGTGTCGACAAAGGGCTGGTGGGAGGGGGGGCAGGCAGAGATGGAGGGGAAAGAGAGAAGGAGAGAGAGAGGCAGAAAAAGAGGCTCCAACTTCTTCACTCAGTGACATGCCAGCACCCCCCTGGGCCCAGCATTCTGGGACCTGATCCTTCTGCACCAACACAGTGCCCAGAGCCTCCCAGCTAGCACACCACTGCCCTGGGCTGGGACCTCATGCTCATGGCAGGAGTGACCTGTCCCTGCCTCCCACAGGCCGCTCCAGGCAAGCACAAAGAACTGCTGCAAAACAATGGCGTGCCTCCCCATAAATTCTAAGGGAGCCCAGCACCCAGGCTATATACTGAGGGGCTGTCGGACCCTAACCCCTCCACAGAGGGGCTTTGTGACTGCAGGTGCCAGAGCTCTCGATGTCAACCCCAGGTCTCACTGGCTTCCCCTTCCTCCCTGGGCCCTGCTGTTGCTCAGGCCCCAAGCAGCCCCATTTGCTCCTCTACACCTTCCCTGCCAGCACCAAATCGATGCCATAGCAACTTCTCTTCTTTTTGCAATGAGCTGACATGGGAATCTGAGGAAGGATGCTGTGAACCAGTAGGCACACAGAGTTCAGGGAGTGAGAAGGAGGCGGAGGTCTCCTGAGCCAAGGGAAGGTCACAGGCTGGAAAATCTGCATGTCCTTTACGTAATAGACCTGGGAAAACACCTTCTCTTCCATGCAGAGAAACTGAGGCACGGAGCAGTAAATGGGCTTCACTTTACTCTCAAAAGGAGCTGTGGGGTGAGGACCAAGTGCAGAGGCCTCCTGCAGCTACAAAGCACCAGCCCGCACTACCTCCTGTTTCACAGCCTGTCCACAGATGTGGCTCCACATAATCCAGCCCCACATTTCCATGAGGAGAATGAGACCAGGAAAGGAGTGCACGTTCAAAAGCTTTTCACCATTCAGGAGACAAACATAAGAGCCATATTTCCATTTATTTTAGAATTATCACCTGAGCTGATTAAAGCAGTTATCAACCTCAGTCGTTCTTTACATGTCGTTTTTTGTTTCAGATTTCCAATGTTTTTCATGTGCACGCTGCATAAATTATTGAAACATTATTTTATTTATCCATCCTCCTGTGACAGAAATAGGTTCTCTGAAAGCAAATCTTGCCCTAATCAGTTTTGTTTATCTTGCTTTCTCTGCTCAATATTTCCACTGCTTTTAGGTTAGCAAACAAGTAACACTATTTTGCTTTTGTGGAGAACAAAAAGCACTGTGGGCTGTTAAAGACAGGGTGCTGAATGAAAGGTTATTCCAAAATGCATCTCTGGTGGCTAGGAAACAATAGGCCAGTAAAACTTTGAGCAAGCAGGGTGGGAAGGGAAGACGATATGCTGAAGTTCAGCAGAATGGGGTTCATGTAGACCCCAGTAGCTCTGCTTCCCACTGAGCCCTAACCTCAGCACAAAACTTGCCTGGTTCACAACTACCTCCAGAATTGGCCATCAAGAATATGAGACAGTGAAATAAGGAAGCCCCAGGATGCCAATATATGGGCTTAGGTTTATATCTTATATAAAAATGGCATAATAGGATTGTCCATTCCCAGCCTGTGCTCAATTCTTTTTACACACTAATACATCAACAAAACCTGATCACCCTAGCAAACCACTGCTACAGAAGTGCTCACTTAAAATACTGTTTTTTTTTTCTCCTTTTGAACGCTGTGCATGCCATCCCAATTACAAATGCAATAAAATTAAGCAGTGGTATGCAGATGATACCCTGCTAAAAGTAAGTAGCAGAATCAAGTTTCATGTAAACATGATGCAACTTATTTAGTTGGTAAGGGGTCTAAACTCTAGGTAACTACCTGTACTTTAAAATTAGCTCTGCTCAAAATATCCTGAGCAATATTATTAAAGAGCCAAGTGATGTTGAGAATGTTAGCAGAACTGTTCTGGTTTTGAAGCACAGTTTCAAATAAAATGAATTTTAAACAGTTCAAAACGTTGCAATTTCTCACCTGCACATATGGCTTACGACAAATTTGAATACTGAGTGTTATCTGAATCTTAAACTCTGAACCAGTGTACACAAATACAGTTAGGGGGGTTGGGCACTGCAGTCAAATCTATTTGCTTCTCAGGCTAAAATTATTTGAATAGTTATTATTTTTCTCCCTTTTCCTCCCTTGATTCTATATCCTGTGTTTTATTCATGGCTCCCCTAAATGGCACAAAATTATCTATTGAATTTATCCCCAGCATCACAAACAAATAAAGTGGACTGAACCTATTAAGAGGAGAGTCGAGGCAATGCATATCATCTGTTTGTCAAACTTTAGTGCACACTGCCATACTTGGATATTCATTATAGAAATTTAAATTCAGTTTGTCTTTACCGAATGTAGGAAAATGAAAGCATTTTTGTACATTCAATTCATATCATCAGAAAGATCTCATGGATCTAATATGGATTAGGACTACCGGACATGCCTATAAAATTTGGCACAATCTATTTCAGCAAATGCAGAAATGACCATTTTTACCTAACACTGTTAAAGCACTGAAAAAGTTCTAGATTTGACGTTAAAAAAACTGCAGCTCTAATATTAGATTTAAATAGTGCAAATTACAGCACATGTTAAATAACTATTCCCTTGAGTATTTATAGCTTTAGGTTCTGAACTGGCTGCCTTGCATATTTTTCACAGTCATTTAAAAAAGTTTTCAGTCCTCTCACTGATATTTTATTATTAATAATTATTGACAAATATTTATTATTGTTACAGTGAAGATGATTTATAAATACCATTTTGTTAATAAATGTAGTAGTTTTTATGCTGTTCAGACAACTTTATGGCATTTTTTTTTTCAACTAAGCAGTTTCTTTTTGTGATTCAAATCAAGACTTTTCCTTTTTTAGGTTACACATGCTTAATTTGGAAGGCACAAAAAAAATTAAAATATTTGTTGGTTGTAAAAACGAAATTCTTAATGAGAAAAGATGTCATCTCAGTTTGATTTGCCAGTTGCACTTTACCACCAATCGATAACAAGCTGAAATCGTTTTTGTTTGAACAACGGAGACACATTTTTTAGGGAATACTCATATTTAAAGGAGATGAATAGTACATCTAGCAATGTAAACACTCATCTGCAAAAACAAGTAGTCAACATTTCCAAAACTAAGCCCAAGGAAATTACTCTAAAAGGGGTAGCCTACCTTCCTCAGGTTATAATCTTTTGTTTGGCCAGGTGGACACAGCTCCAGACCCAGGAGTTGGCCATGGCTTATGGAGGCAGCAGAGGTCAGGGGAGAGAAGCTGTGTTGCAAGCATTGTGTTCGAGCCATGTCCAGCTGGGCTCAAGCATCCTTTTCCAGTTCACCTTCAGAAATCACTTTACAGACTTGATGGTGATTTTTCATAGATGCTTTTGTTTGTTTTTTTACACATTCAAAAGCACATAGATAAAGGGTTTTAAGAAAAAAAAAGAACAGTCAAGATTTCATAGTTAAAAGGCTACTTCTGCATTTTGAGCAAGCTGATTGATCTAATTACTGAAGACCTAGAAAATCATCTCATGGAAGAGTCTGCATGTCCATTTGACGGAATATAGCATCTCAGGGTCGCTACTGAAAAGAGAATAAGGACTTCTGAAATTTAGGTATTTTCACAGTCTACCATATGTATTTAGGCAAGAAATGTCATTGATCCTTGCTTCAGTATGCCTACTTCTACAGGAGGAGGGAAATTATTTGTGTACTCATCCTGGAGGGTGGCTGAGCACTTCCTATACCTAGAAGAATAGCAAGTAAAAACAGTGAGCAACGATTGCGCACAAAAGAGAAAACAACATGTGGCTCCCCCAGGCTGAAACTTTAAAGATATGGCAGTACCTGGGGAATAACGTACAAAGTCTTGTTTCTTTGGTCTAAACTGTCTGATATGTTGCCACTGGTTTGTGGGTTTTCTGGCTTTAGGAAGTGTGTAATAGATTTGAGATTTGCTATGGCAATGAAAAACCTTATTCTTCCCCTCATTCATGTTCACATTGGAGAAGAAGCTTTTAAAACCTACTTTAGCTAATTAATTAGTAATTCAACAATAGCTTGAAAATTATTCTAAAGTGAAGGTATTGTTACTCTTACAGAACTGCACTTACGCATAAAAACTCATCAGTTGTTTACATCAATAATCTGCACCATTAAATACACAACTTTCTACTTTCTGTAATGCAGGTATATGTTCCTTTAGTTGAATGTAGTAGTGGATCATTTTTCTACACACACCTCTCTGCAGGTGAATACAGGAGCAATATGATAAAGACTGAACAGATGGGTTATGTGTACTGCTGATTTTTTTTAATAAGAATACCAGAGTCAGATTCAGTTTTAAGTGCAAAATCATTCTTATCATTCTTAAACTTTCTGTATATGAATGGTGTACGGATTTATTTATTTATTTATTTTTTCCCCAGGCAAAATATTCATCACTGTTAAGAAACTGAATAGTGGATGAGGTGCCTGGAAACATACATATAGGCCTCTTCCCAGTACCCATGGGTCAGCAGCCCAGCTACCCTGGATTTTGTCTTCACTCTTGTATGCACCTCTCAAAGCACTGCACTTCTAAAGTGCAGTACCAGATCTTGAAAGAATAAACATGAGGAGAACAACCTCTGTCATCTCTCAAATAAGCAGAATATGTAAAGGTAATATATTTAACTTCCTCTGAAAGGCTGACTTATTTGGAACACCTACAGTCATCCACACAGTGAAGCATTTGTAATAGTCAAACACAGAGGCTTAAGGTGTTGGGAAAGGAAATGGCCCATGAAAGTATGGTCTACAGAGTTAAATCCCCAAACTAGGCTCACCTCACAGCCAATTTTAAAAACAGATTTAGGTCAGGAAATAGTAGAGAACAAGTTTAAATGAATGTCAAACCCACTAACCCTTCTCCACAAGTGGAGAAAAAGTAATTCAAGAAATCAGCAAAGGATTCCAATCTGGGTACTTCTATGCAGCTAAAGGTAAGCAGGTCAGTGTCATGAGGCACAAGGCCCCTGGCAGCCCACAGCGCTTGATGACCACCTCACCTTTTGGCTCTGCTTCAGATCCTCATCTTGCTTTCCAGGAAGCAGCTGTGGCCTGGCACTTGGACTAATCCCCTACATACACAGACAACTCCCATAGGGTTAAAGAATATCCCTAGTTTGGTTTTTCTATTATACGAAGCCCCCCCTAAACCATTCCAAGAAGCTTCATGCCTCAAAAGCTTCTTCATGCTATGTAGCAGAACTCATCAACCTCCTTCCCAAGCACACAAAGACCTCTCTTTGCTAGTCAGCCATTCTTTTCTGAAGACATCCAAGAGAAAACAAAACATAACCTCTCTCACCAGGGCAGAAGGTCGGTCCCATGCTTCCACTCCAGACCAGAACATCCCAGGCTTTTTCTAGCCTTCCTCTGCAGAAAGGCAAATGTAAACATCAACTGCAGCTGCTGAAACAAGCTGGCACTACAGTTAAGAGCAGAAGCTCACATCTTCTACCTTGGGATGTCCACAGTTCAGATTAGAAAAGTTTTTACTCTCCAGCTGACGAAGGCAAACTAGTCTGGCTTTAAATTCCACTCTGATCTTAAAGGACTACTGTTTCTAAGCCTGTGTCTGCACTCAAAAATTAACTAATGTGTTTGTTTGTTCTTTTTCTTGAGTCACCCTTGCTCATCCACTAGAGTTGCCACTGTTCATTATTACACCCAAGCTGGTGTATGTGCTAGATCAATAGGCATGCTATTGCTACCGTTTCCCTAATAAATCAGTACAGGTATTAAAAGGGAGAGAACATTTCACAGTTAGTTTCTGCTCCTTCAAAACCATTTAAATTTTGGTTCAAAACAGCCTTCAGATATCAGTGCAAAACCAATCTTTTCTTTATAGCTTGCTGGCAAAAGATGAGCAAAGATATGGTTGGAAGGAACTCTGGTGGCGATTTGTTAGCAATTTTGATTAAATTTATTGTAGTCACATGGTTGCTGTTGCATTTTTTTCCATGGATAATTATGGAGTCTGCTCATTTTATGAGATGTATTTTTAAGAGTTTATCAGTGGCTTGGGATGAGTGCTCTTTTGTTTAGTGATGTATAAATTTGAATAATAATAAATAACAAAGTGAAGGAGAATGAGGGAAGGGAGGAGACTGAAGTCTAAGAAGATGCCGTACTGTGCATGTCTGCTGTGTTTGATCACAGCATAGATGATACAACAGTGGACATTATAGAAAGCCCCAATATAAATCAGATTAGATAAATATTAATTGTCATGTATTAACTGTGTACTTTGCTGGGGCATGTTGATGTTTTCAGTCAAAGGCTCATGTTATTAGCGTGCACTTAATGATCAGTCACTTCCCTTTAGTAATGCTCTGACACTGAAAAACAAGACTGTGACACTGTACCGTGACACTGCATTCCAGCAATACATGGGCTCCCTTCAGCTCTCCCAGTGCTTTGCCATGTCAGCCCAAAACACAGGGCAGTTCAACCCACAGAGCCCCTACAGACTGACAGTCTCCAGCCAGAACACAGAAAATGGGGAGGCTCATTATTGTAGATGTAAAAATAACATCTCAGTAACATCACAGCAGCTGTATTTTGCACCCTTCACACTTTGTAGCTGGACAGCATGCATCCTTCCCTGGCTGTGGCAATTGTGCTTTTCACAGTGTAGAGAAACTTTGACATTTTTGGATTCCTGGTACTATCACCTGGGCACTTCCAAGCTTTTGCATTGGCTTTCCTTAAAAAAGACAAAGATAGGACTTCCATTCTCCCACATCAAAAAGACTATTTATTAAAAAAAAAAATTGTTTCTACTCAGAATCAAACATTTATCACAAACTTAAATTGGGGTGGAAATTTCAGGTTAGCTGCTGTTAAAATAGAACCAACTTGGACAATTTTGACATATTAAAAAACTTGTTAATCATAGAAAAATTCAAAGCAAAGGAATGTAGGAATGAGCAGATTAGTTAACATCTAGATCAGTTAACATTAAAATGTCTCCAAATGCTTATGGAAAGTACTTACGTTTACAAAGCTGCATTCTCCACTCAAATTTAATATAGGAAGATTTTCTCATAATTAGTACAAAGCACTAACAGGTTACTGTGGTGTATTTGCAATGAGTTGTTTCCTTTATGAAGTAAGAGGAAAAGTATTTTGCGACTGAGCTGTAGCATCACTCACCACAATCAAATTAAGCAGTAATGAGTGCATATGTCACACATTTATTCCAGTTTTGTTACAGACTTGGGGCTCGGGTCCACGTTTTGCTCCATAAGAGCACAAGCTGCGTTTCACTAAGGTGCACTGGTCCTAGGTGCCCACACTTGTCTGAGGCATGTACAGCTGTGGACAGCCATGCCAGCATCCATGGAGCTGCCACCTGAGCACAGCTGCTTCCGCTTATACGTATAAACATGCAACATGCCACCATACTTCATGGCTGTGCTGAACTGTTCTAATATAGGCTATGGCAACGCCGCATTGTGCTCAGCATTACTGCAGGTTGTTCTGTTCTGTAGGCATGATTGTTAGCTGTGTGATTACCCTATAATATCACTGTGTTCTGCACTGCCCAGTTGTGCCAGGCGTACATTCTGTACTATATATTATAATAATGTTGATATAATGCTGCAGTACCGGTGCAAGGCAGTGTCGGGGCCTCGTGTGCTGCGCTGCCAGGCTGGGTGATGGTAGCACAGAGTCTCCGCGCTTGCATTACGGGGACGTGCAGAATTAATCTTATGTAATCTGCACTTTGTGGTTGGTTTGCATTAGTGCCGTGTGCTCTCCGCGGCTTGATTGTAGGGTATTAATGTCAAAATCCTCCATGATCTACTGCCGTGTGGTTGTGGTGTAGCCTCCGATAAAATCATGGCTTGGTTTCTTAATAACGCAGAATTTTAAGAGACAACAAAACGTATAGGAATTGTTCTATATTAAAAATGCAGCATAATTGTATAATTACAGTATTTGCATCATGCTAAACAGATTGGCTGGGTTATTTCAGATTCTTTAAAGTCGGGATGGCATCAGGCCTACAGTATTTCTAAACTGTTTTGCCCGTCTGCAGTTGTATAATGAAACACCACAAATTTTACCCAGCAATACTTCTGCTTTTCTAAGTGCTGCATTATGAGCATAAAATTACCAAACGTACTGAACACACTTACCAACAGTGAACTAAAATCCCTTATCTCTCACCCACAAATTAAGTCTCCACAGATCCCCTTTTACAATGCTGAAGTAATAAATACATATACATTTATTTCTACAACCATTTTAAGAAATTAGAAGGAAACCCACACAGTAGTTTAGCAGTTAATTTACAACAGTACAGCCTCTTGAGTAAGTATGTAAAACAAACACACATCATTTATTTCCCTCATTTGAAATCCCTGCTCCCCGACACACAGACAGACAGACTCATACACACAGATCACTACAGCCCAAATTGGACATCAGAGAAGAAACTGGGACTTCTTTGCTATCATCCGTGATTGCCCTGAGGCTTGAGGAGTGGCCAATTTACAGCATGAATATAGTCTAGGGATATATGAATCATGAATCATGTTTGATGTATGGAAAGGCACAGTCATTCTGAAAGGCTGCAAATGCAGTCATCTGCTTTTTAAGTGAAAAAACATGCCTGCAAAACAACAACAAAAACGGAGAGATGAAATACCTGGGAAATATTATTTAAAAGACAAAATCTTCCCCCTTTTTTTTTTTTTAATTGGGTTGGAAGGGGTTACTTCATTATGCAGCAAATTAGAAAATTCATAATTTATCATTGCACCCAGTCGAAATGCCACCCAACTGAGTCGCACCCCTGTGAAAACCATCACATAGTAACAAACTGTCAAAGCCTGCTGCAGCCGACGGGCAAAATTAATATGCAAATGTATGCAAGAAATTAAAAAGCAGAATTACCCAGGCAAATGAGGTAGCTATACTTGAATTGTTAGAATTATGAATAATTACTGCGAATTTTCTGCTCCTAATATAACTTGTTTTTTGATAAACAAAGACTTAATTATCGAGATGCGCTGGAGAATTTCCGTGGCGCTCATTAATCTTGCAAAAAAAAACAAGTCCCTGGTGCCCAAACCGTAATGAAGAGCGCGTGCCCTGAATCTTCAGAAAGATCAGAGGCACCAGGGTGCCAGGGCTGGAGAAAAAAAATGACAGTGCCAATGTCCCCTCCTGTACCCTGGAGTGTCATAACGTCTTCCACTAACTATCAAAGGGACTTATTTATGCCAGCAGCTGAGCTATAAGTCCAATTTACGATGCCTTAAGCAGTGGTGAAATGATCTGTTGATGTGCTATGGAAATGCCATCTTGCAGTAGCTCGATTTGGTCCCAGTGATACCAACACGATGAGGACCCTCCGCTCCTCTGCTAATGGATGCAGCATGACAGACCATAATACACAAGAGGGACAATCTTTTAGGACCAGTCTCAATGGTCCTCCATTAATCTTGGTTCTGCAGCACTGTGGTGTCCATGGGAACAAGGGCATTATCATAAGCACTGGTTTTAAATGCTCCCATTAGGGACTGCAATAGAGAGGAGAGATGCATGGGGTGAGGGGGTTAGGGAAGACAGTCCACTATTAGTTTACTCTTCTTTTTATGACCTGGATTCAAACCATAACGGGTGGCTCAGAGAATTTTCTCTTCCTAAATAACATAAAGAAAACAACAAAGGAGGAAGCAGCTAAGTGTACAGTGCGGTGCTGCATGTTCGTCTTCTCTGTTTTTACAGCTAGAAAATCAGCTTGGCCCTGGTGGGCTGAGATAATTTACCATGAGAAAGCAAAGGGAAAATAACCCCAGGTACTCTCAGCACAGACCAAATCGAACCCGCTGTGAGCTTATTATTACTTAAAAACTGGCATCTAAGTGGAAATGACTGACTCTCTGTCATTATCCCTATTACCACCATGATAAAGCCAGGCAGATGATAAGGCAAAATTACAAAACATCAGTTATGGAGCTCGGAGGCTACTTCAGAAGCTCAAGGCAGACTGCATTTTCAAATGCTTCCTTCTCTGCATTCAAGTCCCCAAATTTCCTGATGCCTTGACATAACCATTTCACTGCATAGGCAAATTGTCACCTTTTAAACCAGGGTATCTGTCATTTTTTATATAAGGCTCTACCACTCAGTTATTCTTGCTCTTAATCCTCCAATTTCTCTACGTACACAAAGTGCCTACAGTACCATAATGTTCAGAATTTTACTTTCACAGCCTGCATTACACTTAGAAAAGGGAAAGATGGAGCAGACAACAACATCATGAATGACGGAAAGTATACCCCTTCTGATCGCTGGGCTTTGGGCTTTTAAAACAACAGGAGGAGCAGCACACCCTGGGACTGCTCTTCCATACCATGCAGTACTTTGGAGTGGAAAAGGGGGAGCAGGTAGAAAGTATAATGACAAAACGGCCAAGATTGGAAGGGACATCTGGGTCCACCTGGTCCAACTCCTGCTCAAACAGGGACACGTATATTAGAGTGACAGGAACCACGTCCAAGCAGCTTCTAAACATCTCCAAGGAAAAGACTCCACTTCTCTGAGCAGCCTGTGCCAGCACTCCATCACTCACACAGTAAAGAAGTGCTTCCTGACTTTTAGATGGAACATCCTGTGTTTCATCACCTCATCCCGGCACTGGGCACCACTGAAAAGAGACTGACTGTCCTCTTTGCACTCTCTCTTCAGGTATTATACACACTGATGAGTTTCCCTTGAGTCCCCTCTTCTCCAGTCTGAACAGCCCTAGCTCTGTCATCCCCTCGAAGAGTTGGACTGCTCGGCCTGGAGGTGAATTAGTCACCTCACAGGCTCACCACAGCATTGGCCTACCATACAAGCAGACCTGTGCACACCACACCAGCAATGCTCCCTCCCATTCTGCTCTTCTTTCTCCAAGACCTTCCACGCTCCTCTTGCTCAGACAGGATGAGGCTCCAGCCTATGCAGAGGGTCAACACACCCCAGCATGGAACCCTAAAAGACCTTCTCTGCAGTGGCTTCTTCCTCATACAGCAGAGTTGGAAGGGACCCAGAAAGCAAAGTGTTGGTGAGGTCTAACTTATCAGGGCTGATAATTCACTTCAACAGTTGCCTAGAAAAATGGTTTCTTACAAAAGGAGCAGTAATTCGTAATTGTGTCTAATGTGATTCCTTACCTCTGCTGTTCAGCAAGTATGATGGCTGCTGAAGTTCTTACTGATGTAAACTTTCCCACATACGGATGGGGAAGCTTAATTTTCCATGCCTGCCAAGGCAAGTTTCATGCAAAGTATATGCTGGTTATCACAGAAACTTGTGCACAGTGGTTTCACAGTCCTCTTAATGACTTCTACTTGGGCTGAGTCATGCGCCTGTTTCCCTGATCCCATGGCCTGATAGTGTAGTGCCACCAAAGCAGCTGCCATCATCTATTTCAGAGTGTGGGATATGCAGGACTGTGCACTTGCTGACACTAAAACCTGCTTGTCAGCTAATGGCCACAGAGTCAATCTGAACATTTTGTGGCAATGAAGCCTCAGGAGGGATGATCGTGCTTATGGCATAAGCTTGTGAAAAATCCTCCAAGAAACACAATTTCCTTCAAGAATGGTTTCCTGTGTTACAAGAACACTTCAGTACAAATGACCGAGTCTTTCCTCCATCTCCTTCATGCACATGCATTTAATCATTTATAGCAGAAGAAAAAGATGAGGTTTGAAATTAAATTTACTGTTATCTTAGTGAAGAGTTGGGAAAACCCACACAAAAACTGCTGAGGGTGTTGGGAGATCCAATTTACCTGTCCAAGAGCTTAGGAAGCAGCTTCAGGAAAGAAAAACAATTTGCACATAGCTGAGCACTTGTGACAACATGAAAAATCTCTCTCACTAAACACTTTATCCAGATGTTGCAAGACAATGGATCTGAAGCATGGAGAATGAGTTGGCCAACAGCTATGAAGAAGAGGAACAGAACAAATCCTACTTCAGACTCTCCCCAGGCCTTACACTTCACATTTGCAATTGTTTATTACTGTCCTGCAGATTTTGTAGGACAGAAAATGGCTTGAGAAAAGGCTTTGGTAATTCACTCAGTCATCTCACTACAAAATCTTGGCCCTTTATTAGAGTTGCGAGCCTTGGGCTGACTCTTTATCAGGCATTGGTTCAAAGGGGAAGAGATCCACATGTGCAAGATGGAAGTAATTAACTGTGGCCAAAGATTGCGTTGTTTATATTTTTTTCTGATCACTCTTTGCTCTTCGTAAACTGAATTCGGGATATAAGCATACCCTTTGTAAAAGGTCTGGGACACCAGTTGCAAAGACTAACCCTAACCCTTCCAAATTCCCATAATTACCAAACTGACACAACGCATCCAGAGAAAGATCTTCAAATATATATATGAATATATACACACATACGTATATTTATGAATGTATGGATATTACAGACAAAAATGAGTGCATAACTGAGGGTGGTCATGAGAGGTAGAAGAGGACTTCCAAAAATGCTAGTGTACTATATGAAACTTCTTGCAATGGCAACTGAATGACAAATGAGAAGATTTTCCATTCTCTTCTCAGTAAGTGACATCATGAAAAATACAGAATTTTGGTCCAGATGGACAAGTCACTCCTTGGTTTTGTGCAGCACCCAGCCTCTCTTAAAGAAATACAAATGTTTTTAAACCAGGTCAGCATGCTGCCATGACAGAGGAGAATACACACCGTGTGCACCTTTCTGACAAAACAGTTGTTCACATTGCTACAGAAACCCCAAAGGAGACTAACAATTTACTGTATTTATATAACAAATAGTTTTGAGGTAGAGAAGCTGTGCTTCTAGTGTCAAATTGTCAGCTTGAAGGTCTGCACATTGCTGAAAAGGGGGGGGAAAAAAAACGCTTAGATTATTCCTAGTGACCCACATACCGCAAAACATCTGCTGACAACATGGTTGGCTTCCTGCCCAAGTTCAACTATGAGCTGTCTCCAGCTGATCATCTTTGCCCTCACCGTAATCAGAAGAGTCCACAGCAAGCAAAGGTGATAGTCAGGGACACATAAAGCAATTTGACCAGTTGAATAAGCACAGACTCAAATAAATATGCACATGCACACATATAACTCAGACCTAAACCTGACCTTAAAAAAAGAAAAAAAACAGAGCTACCATCAAATAGTCTTAAAAAAAAGTCTTTCTTAAGATTCTTTGAGTTAGAAATAAGAACTCATTGGTGCTTAGCACGATCCTTTGTGTTTGTAAAATGCAGGTTGTTTAAAATTTCAGATCTTAGAGATATACATGCACAATATGATTAGACAAAGAACTGGAAACAAATAAAAAGCCCTAAGAAATAGCTTTTGTACTGCCTTCATCCATCACTGTATTAAGTATAGTATTATCTTGCTTATAGGGACAGAAACAATATTTCTAGATGCACTTGTGTTCCATCCTTCATTTTACATCTGAAATGGTGTTGCCTTGTCATGCAAACACATTGATGCAACTTGACTGTCAACCTCCCCTTTCATTGTTTACGGTTATTACATTTTTATTATTTTTATTCAAATCAGTAATTACTCCCAACTTCCAAGTTTCTTGTGCTATCCTTGCTCTTGCCTTTAGGTACTCATTCTCCTTTTTAAATGCACCTGACTGCTTAGAACACAGCCATAATCATACCTGATATTGTTCAAATAAATAGCCACTCATTTGTGGTCATAGTTTTGTTTTTTACGTTACAAACCTTGCTACATAATTCAGAAAGCTGTACAAGTCTCTCATTTCAGTAACCAACAAAGAATACTTGTGATTCTGCTGTACTCTTTTTAATATTAGTAGATTATTTTTCTGCTCAGTAAAGGCCAAAGGATACTGTAATGCAAGGGTAGGATAGGGTGTTCATCCACTTCTCATTAGTTTCTCTTCTGGGCCAACAGAAAGCCTTGAAGATACACCTGAAATTCCTGAGCAGACTGCTCCTGTACTTGGCTGAGGGCTTGTTACATACAAACTGTTTGGATGATTTAAAATACAAGTATATAGATATGTAGCAGAAAGATGTAACAGCAAGCGACAGAAAACATGATCCCTTAGGTGCCGTAGCTAGAGGCTTAGTGACAGATGATGCTGCAAAATGGCTTCAAGATGGGATATTTATAAAGCTGCTTTATGAGAATTTTACACTGCTAATCACGAGGCTTTAATAATAAGTCTTCCTCTATTAATTGAAATCTAACTACTAGCTCACATTTTCAGACGTTGTCTTTGTTAAATCATGTAAGAAACTCCTAATATTCCTTTTTCATTTTCCAACCCTGACTTTGTATCTGACAGTTTCAGGATTGCCTTCACCCTTCTAAATATACTAGACGCAGCACCCCTCATTTGATTAATTCTAATAATTTTTAGTCATTATTACTTTTTAACGTATATTGGTACTGCAGATTAAATATTATTTATAGCTTTAATTTGTGTCCTGTTTGGATTGTACAATCACAGGGCTAACGTAGCCATCATTATTATCATATTGTTTTATACTGCTCCTAAAATTAAAATCCATTCTTGTCTTTAAGTGTTTTATTGTAGTTGTCTTTCTTGTTTTGCATTGCATAGTCCATGATTAATTCTGTTAGCCAAGTGCATATGGCCTGCTTGGCTATCATCCATTATCTTCATCATTGTTGCCTCAAAATGAGCACTTTATTATTACCTTTTCCATCTTTCCAATTACCAGATGTGCTTTTGCATTCCCATACTTTTCCTACTAGACTGAGATCTACATTTAGAGTAGAAGTCCCAGCTCATTAGTCACTGAAGACAAAGTGAATTTTCCCTGGCTAAATACAGAAAATCTGAGGGTCAGTTCCAGTATTAGAGAAGTAGTTCATTTCTGAGAAACAGAACCAAGAATTGCTGTATTCTCCCCTAGAAGAAAAGCTTCAGGTTTTCCTCAAAAGATGGTAGTTTAGTAGAGGATAAGAGGAAAATTTCCTCAACAATTCCTTTTGCTACATTTGATTCAAGTGTCCTAGAGTCTTAGAAATCTTACCTAAGGCGGGTAAGAGCAAACCTCAGCTATCCTATAACTTATTTCTTGGAATGGCATCCAAAAAAGGAAAAAAAAGAAAAGAAAAAAAAAGACTGAAAGCAGTTGTGTTAAATATCTACATAAGGCTGGCAGCAGCATCTCTCACTGTGAAAAGCCTTTTTCAAAAATTCTATCCTAATTTTTCAGGTTCGGTGATGTAGTGTGATTCAGTGTGCCAACACCCAAGCACTTCTCTGAATTCAAACTCCTAACCATGCAGTGTTCACTTAGCCCCAGGTTTAGCTGAGCTACATATGACACACAGTGAAAAACCTTGCCAAAGTAAGGAAAATATCTTTTTCTTGTTCATTTCATTCATATACTTTTAAGGAAAAATCACCTATACTTTTCTGTCCCCCTAACACCTCAGTTCACTCCAGTATTATTTCTCAAAATGTTTTCACAGGGCTATTAATTTTGTTACTAATTTTACAGTCCCATTACTGAGCATTAAAAAAAGAAAAAAAAACATATCATAAAGCCACAAATTCTTCTTATGATTGATGTTTCTAAATGCCCATGAATTCTTTCTATATTCTAATAAGGGTTCTTTAACTGAAAAAGAAATAAGGGAATCTCCACTTCTTTCTCTAAAAACTTCGCACCATATATCTGTTTCTAGGCAAGAACCTACTTATTGCCACACAAAGTAATGATGGAGCCAGACCTGTGCATAACCTGGGGATACATAAGGGAAATGTTATATGATAAGTAAGGGAAGAAGCTGCCAGACACAAACATGCTAGCTTCTGTCTTCTGACCTAAGTATGCTGCTTTGGGCATTTTAGAAAAATCTGTTAATAATCACTGTGAAGGAGGAAGCAAATATTACAGTAGGAAAAAAAAGAAAAAACCTAAAAACAGCATTAAAGGGGTAGCAGGATGTAGACTGAAATGTTTAGAAGTAACTAGGGTGACAAGCTTGCAACCTCCCACAATACTCTGGTTTTGAAGAGACGAATATCTATTTGCTAAGGTTGGATAATCTGAAACAACAAGCAGAGCACCAAAAACTGCATCACGAGTTACCTTTGAAACACAGATAGTCCAGGAGAGGTCTGAGGACTGAGGAAGTGCTGTCACTTACAGGAACAACTTGCAAATTCCTGTAGTGTTTTGGCACTTAGAACAGGCTTTTTAAACTATTTTTTGGAACTCAACTGTTGAAGTGACACTTCATAATTAGCCCTTCTTGTGCTGATCACAGCCTCTGAAAAACAAGTTCTTTTAAATTGTCCTTTCGTGAATATCTCAGAATTGAGACTCCCTTCTTCTCATAATGAAAAAACTTTGCTCCTCTGGCAAATTCTTGCCCTTGATCTCTCTAGATCTCATGTTTATACCTTTACGCCTCTCTATAGCCTCTTACTCCAGGCAGAGTGACATTTACTTCAACAGAGCTCTGCCCAAGTGCTGTGCTGTACTGACATATCCAGACTTGGTTCTTCTGTGCCTGCAGAAGTAAAAGATGTCCCGTATGTATCAAGATGACAGGGCAATGTGTTGAGAACTTTTACATACAAAGTGTCTTAAGATAACAGTTCAAAAGAGATTGTGGAAGTGATAAATGTCACTTATACGCTGCCAGAATAATATAATGACAATGTCTGTTTTTTCATCTAAACACCAGCAGGAAAAATTTGACAAGTCTGGGATAGTATGGCATGGCTACTTCTCTCATTTGGGCTGATATTTGCTTTATCTATTCATGTTAATTAGTTTGCTCTGAGCGGAAGAGCAACTCTGCATCTTGCCTCCTGGTAAAAGATACACAAAGTACCTTTCTGATCTCAGTGAACAGTTTCCATTCTTTTGCAGGAATTCAGAAACTTTCTATTGCTAATTTTTTTTTTTTTTTTTTTTTTTTTTTGTAATGTGGTTCTATTATCAATAGCAGACTGTCTTTGGTAGCTCTTTGTTCTGAAGTTTTAGTAACAAAGTGTCTGGATACAAAACTTTGTCATATTATGTTTTGAAGATTTTGTAGCAGTAGAAAGTGGTGTGCGTCTATGAGCATTTATAATAGAGAAAAGCTAAGTGATAAAGTGCACCTTTAACATAATGACAGTAATTCAGTCTCAGACAGTGAATGCCATTATACTCGCCTTTAAAGACTAAAATCAGTCAATTGAAATGACAATTATGATAATCCTCATGTAATGAAGATTATTTTGAAACAAAAATCTTTTTCGGTATGTATGCCTCTTAATGTGTGTGTATTTACTGTACCTGAGTACATTCTTGCCATTCTACTTGGCTGGAAATTTGATACAAATATACAAGTATTTCTATCCATTCTTCTGGTTTCAGTTGTTATTTGTGGTAAACTAATTCTACCAAAAAAAAAAAAAAGCTAAAAAAACTTTCCTAAAAACAAGCCATATATAAGTTTTGGCAAAATACTCTGAGCATATAGCCTGGAGAACTGGGCAGCCTTTAAAAGTAGTTCATTTGGGCGGTCTTTGCATGTGTGACAGGGTAATTCCTCTCCAGAGCATTCCATGCTTTTATCCTTTTGT
Source organism: Gallus gallus (assembly GCF_016699485.2). Classification (NCBI taxonomy): domain Eukaryota; kingdom Metazoa; phylum Chordata; class Aves; order Galliformes; family Phasianidae; genus Gallus; species Gallus gallus. The sequence goes on along the minus strand of NC_052536.1, from coordinate 46,192,423 downwards.
CATAACCTTCTAAAGGGAGACACAGTGAGCTTCCAACAAACCACCTGCATAGCTCACAGTGAGAGATCATTCCACAAAACATTATTCTAACTGGGAGTCAGATGGCAATGGGTGGCCTGTCACAGTTACCTGTGCTGAAAGAGAAATAGACCAAACATCCGACCGAACATTGTACAGACAAGTAAAATGTCACAAAACCCACAAGGACATACAAATATGAAGAGAGATTTGTTGGGGCAAAGGGGATGACACAGTAGGTAATAAGTCCAAGATAACCACAGGCAGCATGGCTCCATGGTTGGACCTGAATGTTACGTAAAACTTCTGCCCTATGAAACAACCCTGACAAAAAATGCAGTAGAGATTAGTATTACAATTATGAAACACACTGTAAGAGCTGTAAGAACACTTCTGTCTAACAAGAAAGGTGCTTCAAGCTGTAGCTATGCATTTTGCATATTACTGGCTGCTTCAGTTGTTTCAGGTTTAAAATTGTTATAACGATACTCCCCACACATTTCTGAAAAATGCTTTTTAGGAAAATTGATATGTAAATATTGCCAAATGCTTCTCATTCATGTTTTTGTACCTTCTACCTCTTTGTTGATTTCAAGGTAGAGAACTAATGAAAATCCCCCAGGGAATCCCTTAAGCCAGGTGGTAGTTTACCTGCAATGTTTAGCAATCATTTAGGATGCATTCCTTCTTTGTTGAGGGATGGTAATTAGGACCACGTAAATTTATATTTATTTTGCTTGCAGAGCTTTATTAATGTGAACTACACTAGATGTAGATGGTTTTCAGATGGTTATTTCTTCTTAGACCTGACCTAGCTCCAGTAATTTGCCATTCAAAAGATACAGAACTTAGATCTTTTCAGGAAGTTGTTTGTAGTCACTGTGAACAGTGGCCTAAAAGGGTTGCTGTATGCAGTCAAATACACTGGCACAGTAAGGAAATGCGATCTTTTCTAAGGCTATTATTCTAATCATTTCATCTAGTCCCTTGTCCAAATGTATTATGCACTGGTACAAAGTTAATTTAATTTTTTTTAATTCCTGCAACAGTACAATAAACACCATGACAAAGCAGAGTGTCAAACACGTGCTTTTAGGAAGTTCTTCATTGCCTGTTAGTTGTGCAGTGCAATTGTGTCAGTGGTCTGGATGACATCACTCTGCTGACTGTTTTGTGGAGGTGTTTAATAGCTGGAAGGCTAAATGCAATGGAATTCAGCTTCAATACGTCATATTACTGAGAACAGTTTCACATGTACACATTTCAGTCATGAAGAACTGATTGTGCCCTCCTGCACATTCTTGTTCCTTGAGTTTTTAAGCTCTTTGAGCCCTGATCCTGTCAGCAAACTTTCTCCTGGCTCTGCATGAGTTTTCTGTACATAGAGCCTAATGCAGCAGAGAGGACTTCAGCTGGAAAGTTTGCCAGGGTGCCTTCTTGGGCAGCACAACGGCCCCAGCACTTGCTAATAAGTTGTTGGGCAGATTTTAAAAGTGGTGTCTAAATCTTTCAGGCCAAACACTGCCCTTGCCTTACATCAGCGATCACATGGGATATTTCAGCTCTGCTGTTTTCCGCCCTCCATTGCTCATGTAGAAAAGGAACAAAGTCTGTGTCTTTTTGTCACTCCAGGAAAGTGCATTATACCCGAAGGCCTGACATAAGAGAACCACAGAAGCAGACTGAATCACTTCTTTTCTATCCTCAGCTCATGACTAATACTAATGCTGAAAGCCTGAAGATGAGAACAGAAGCGTGCCAAGCACTTCAGTGGGAGTTAGGCACTAAAAGTCATCCAGGCCCATGTACTTCACCAACATTTTGTCTCCAAGGTTCCACGAAAACATTAATTAATCCTCACAACATTCCTGAGAGGTATCCCTACTCATTTTGTCCTGAAGGGAAACTGAGGGAGATAATTAGAGCCTTGGAATGAAGTAACACTTGATGACCTGGAGCCCAATCTGCTATCTGGGTCAATAGGCAGATTATGTCCTTGGACTGACTAATTGTAGGTGCCTAATTGTATTAACACACAAAAGCAGCAATTCATGGTGTGGCAAAGAAACTGCCACCCCCAGCAGTCCTTCCCTCTGGGTGAATTACATCACCTCAAGACTGATTCACCATCCCTGACAGATTTAGCTGTGGAAACTAAAGAAAGTACTGCCTCTACAGCTGCCTCAATAGGTGTCACAGATGAATCCAAACACCCCTCCTCAGAAATGAGACAGCAAATACTCTCCCTTATTAAGGATAAAATATAGCATTGCATGTTGTCTCAAAAAAAATATTGTAAGGCTAGAATTGAAAGCGAAGACTACTGTACCTTCAGCATATGCAAGAAGATAGTGCGAGTCACTGCCCACTTCTGCCTCAGTTTCTCTATTTATATTTCCTACTGATAAAGTATTGCTCCTATTTCACACATTTAAACTTTGTCACCTTCAACATTATGAAGGAATTGTTAGAACAGGACTCTAACGAGCAAGTGAAGGGAGCTTACTGCTCATCTCCATCTCGAGACAGCGGACCGAACACTGGTTGATCACACAGAGCTGCTTTGAAATTCCAGCCTTGAAGTCAGTAATTTTTTTTTTCCCTTTAAGAAGAAGCATCACTGTCTTGCTTAAGACTTAATACTGTTCTAGCTGGTCTAAATGATTTCAACTGAAATAACTGGATTGCACCTTAGCGATTCGGTCAGAGCTGGTTTCTTTGCTGATATATTTGCCAAAAAAAGAAATTCAGTTTCTCAATGGAAGAGCTCAAACAGTTCCATGGCAAATGCAGAAAAAATTAAATTTTGAGCAAAAGAGAATGCTCTGAAATTAAATTCTGCAGAAATGTGTGTTCTGACTTTTTGATCCATTGTGTTGAGTGTAGATTTCAGCAATTGCCTGAAGTACTAAAATTCACCAAACAATTCTTATCAATAACAAATACACTCCTGTTCCATTGTTATAGGTCTAATGTTGGGGGAAAAAAAAAATCCTTTCAGCCTCGAGTGTTTAGGATTTGTTTTCCTAAATATTTTTCCCCTCTCCTCAGTACTACTGCTGTCTGAGAAGCTGATGCATATTTTACTGACTTTGAAACAATGTTTAGGGACACTCCAATGGAAAAAAAAGAACACTCAGATGATACTACCTGTCTCATACGTTGAAATTCAGAACAATTGCATTTCATCAGAAATACATGATGATTTCTCCCCCTCTATTACAGTCGATCCTAAGTATAAAAATCCTGTATGAAAATTTAGACAAGCAGTATATTCTGTAGTCCTGAAATTTCACAGAGTGACATTTATCATTTCAGAAGCATCAGCATAAACATGAGTGCAGATTGCTGGGGTTTGTATGCAGCTATACCCATCCTTCAAACTTTTTTAACCTACCTTGTGGCTAATGACCTCAGGTGGGAATATGAGAGTATTGCATTTAAAAAGCAGGAAACTTGCAGACAGAAGCCAACTGTAGGCTTTTCACTCTTCTATGTGCTCTGAAGAGACTTAATCAGAACCTTTTCAATATATTTTCACTAGAGTTGAACTCAGCAAAACAACTTCTTTTTGATTTTTGATTTTCTGTTGCAAGAGTCTGACAAAAGCAAAATAGTGTGTCGGGCACTACATTCTAAAACTCTACAGAGACACAGAGCACTCTGTGATCGATCTCTGCTCTTAAAGATAGGGCACTGCTTTGTTGTTCAGCTTGACACCATGGCCCTGAAGGAGATGACCAGAGCTCACTCCACATGTGCTGCTCTAACAGCATCCCTCATTCAAGTGGCTGGTGATCGCATCTGACTCAGGGTACCCCAGAGCCTCCAAGGATACCAGCTCCCACCTATAGACTAAAGGCCAGCATTTATTAACAAGCAACCTCATCTGCTTTTCTTTTGCAAAACTTTACCAAGAAAAGAAACTGTGGTTTTCAGATTGCTCTGAGACCAGCTGGCTTTTAAGCATTGGGAAATAACTCCCTAGCTGAGAACCACCATTAAAGACAGCAAATTGATATTGTATTAAAAATAGTTGTAAAAGCCACTTACATAACTTTGCATTTTCATATACTTAAAGAATGTCAATTTATTGAAAAAAAAAATAACAGTCCACTTCCATCTAGCAGACTAAGCCAATAATAATGATGTATTTTACGATGTATGATCTTTGCCATGTGGTGTAGAGGTATCAAAAAAAAAAAAAAAAATCAATGCAACTAAATCAACAAGTTTGTCAATGATTGAAACTTCCTTTTTACTGTTACTTCACTAAACTGAATTCCATAGCATCATATTAATTAACACCCTACTCTGATGGTTTGTGTAGCTGGGAAACAATTAGGTTATATCTGGGAGCATTCAGGGAAAAGGGTATATTATTAGCCAAGACAGCAGAAGGTATTCATACGTAACTACAGACAATTTATTAAGTTAATTGAAAAAAAAACTTTTGAAGTTATCAAGGCCAAAATTTCCTAAATACACAAATCCTGCTGGATCTTCAGCTGGACTCTCAGGAGAAAGTAGGTCTATGGCCTTCGAGAAAATCTGTGTCTGTCTCACACAGAATTATAGTATTTAGCCAGATGGAGGCCATAAGATCCAGTAACTCATTTAGAAATTAACTAGTGCACTGGCTGAACTACATAATTGTGTCTCATCAAACTCAGAGAATACAAAAGTCAGTGATCCTCTTTAAGTTTTGTTCTTGAAGATAGGCTTTTGTACATTCTGAATATAAACTCTTTGAGATGCTCAATTCAACATTACACAGGTTTAACATGAACTTTAAGGGACTGAGCTGCTAGCGTTAGGAAGTTCCCAAACAAGCGAAAGGGATCAGGACTTGCAGCTGTGATATGCAGCTATATTATCTTCTTTCTAGCCTTGTTTTTAGGGGAGCTGGTGAATTCCATTGTAAAGATCCTGTGGTTTTGGTTTGTTTTCCTGTATACATTCCAGAGAACAAGGAGAATGATTCTTTCAGAATAAATATTTTGTTATTTGCTATTATGTTTCTGCAGCTGAAATCAAGCAGCTGGATCAAAGAGATCCTCTGGGACAGGTGCTAAGGACCATGTTTTTCACCTTGGTCTTTTGGGCCATGCCTTTAATTGGAGCTTCGTGTCCCATTAACGATTGTGCCTCTTGGGATTTGTATGACCATTTCAGAACTGCAGTTTTTGCCTAACGGACTGCTGAACAACACAGTCCTTGTAGCCGTATCCCAAAGGCCCCCCAATTAGATATACGGCACTTATCAATTAACCTGATGTTTAAACACCACAGTAGCTCAAAAGGCTATCTGGTTAGGAAAGTCCCTGGTCTAAACCAACACAATTTAATTTCCTCTAATGCAGTTCTGCCCATATGCAAGGACCACCTTGCATGTGATGCTAATAGTAGCCTTTATGCTCTGTGGTGACCAGGTTAACAGATTTCTGCATCATAAATATTAGTTCAAAGGCATTACAATGCTTAAATGAATCTTAATTGTATCTCAGAGTTCACAATATCTGCAATTTTATAAAGTAAGCAAGTACGCAATGAGTTTCCTATGAAGTTTAAGCCAGTGCAGCAGCAATATATCACAGGTCCTCCTGTTAGATTTGGAGGTGGATATGAAAAACAAACAAACAAACAGATGATGAAGTCAGTAATCTCAGCAGTAGTGGGAAAGAACACTGCTGACATATTTCCATGCTCGGGAAAGTGAATTCCACCACCCTCCTGAAATACCTGTAACAAATCTTAAAAAAGAAGACTAATTATTTAACCACAAATAGACATACAGAACTGTACAAGTCATCTTGTCAATGTAAAATTTTCAAGTATAGAAACTCATCCATGCTCTCATTTTTATAAGCTCAAAGAAGATATTTCCATAATTTCCTAAAATATTTGCTGCAACTTTTGTTCCAAAAGGGCTGGTGACATGGCCAAAAATAAGTTTATTTATCTGCCAACTCTCTGAATTTGTGGAAATGAGTAGAGAAAACATACATAGGGTTTATGTAGGACCGAAGAAAATGGCGCTACAGCAGAAATAAGTATTTGCGTGGGTGTAAGAAGACAGAATTAAAAGCTTTCCAATGTTGCCTACTTAGATGTCTAAGTTTTTAGTCCCTATTATATAAGGCCTTCCATGCAAGTCGGTTCTCTGGGCTACTCATTTCAATTAACACATTAATGGGAAAAAAAAAATTGGTTCCCAGTAAAATAAATAAAAAAATAAAAATAAAGCCCAAAACACAGAACAGAGCAACCTTTGCAAAGTTCTAGGAATTAAAATACAAAGCAAAACTCAAGACACAAAAGGAAACAACAAGGCGTCCATCCTTCACCCACAAACCCATAATTCACCAGCACAAGAGATTTTCCTCTCAGTCTATTGTTGACAAACTTCCTCTAAGCTTCATTTCAAAGATCAAAGCAAAAATTTTAAAACTGTGAAAGCTTTAGAAAAAACAAAACAAAACAAAACACAATAAGATAGCTCTGAAATTCATCTGTGGGGGGGGGGGGGGGGGGGGGGGGGGGAAGACTGGAGAAGTTTTAAATTAGAGGGGTTTTTTTTCCAAGTATGTACCCTGTCAAGGGAGAAATCAACCTAGTGGTCAGGACACTGTAATAAGCCTCTGGAGATCCCAGTGCAGAACCATAGATTTCTTATGTGAGCCTGATACTAGAAAACACCAGCTACTGGTGTATGAGATGAGTAGGATTTCTTTAAACTGTAAATTGAAGATGCACACTATGAGAAGCAAGTACTGGGAAAGGAGAAGAAATGACATTCATTCTGAGCTGTGATATGAATTTCTATTAATGGATTAAACTTCACTCACCTCAGTAATTCCTTTCAATTGGATGGTCTTGGAGGTCTGTTTCATCACCCCAAAGCTTTTACACATGACAAGGATAATGTGAGGTCCTCTCCTGTAAATAAGGGTCAGCTGAGCACAAAGAGATGTAATTGGTCCTACAGAGGGAAAGACCTAGGCTGACTATAGAGAACTGGAAGTTCCTCATCACTGATAGATGGAAATGGCCCCTAATGCAAAGAGGAATCCAAGTAAAGGTCACCAGAAAAATTCCTAGGATATCTCCAGGATCCCAAGAATGTTTTCATTTGGCTCCTAAACTGATCTTTGAGTCAATCTCCAAAAACTGGAACATCACAAATATACAGGAAATAAAAAAGAGGGGAAGGAATGTAGGATCGTTGGTGTGGTCTCTCTGGAGAGCACTGGAGAATGGGGCAGTGCAATTCTGTTGCGCTCTCACTGCATTTCCTTCCACTGCCCTTTTTCTTTCCCTCTTTTGCTTCTTCCTCTGCTACAGCTCCTCTGACATTTTTTATCTGTTCACACCTTGCTGATTCAATTCATCAAACTGACAAGAAGATATCTACTTGTTTTTGCTGAAAAGTTTTCTATTTTTCTGATGTTCTACTTATTGAATCTCCTTTCTATATGATCAAATGAAGAGGTCAGCACAAGGTGAACAGCAGAGGTATATGAGCAGGAGGAGAGAACAGACCTCCAACTATCAGCCACAGCAAACTATGAGTCTAGCCAACAGCTCATTCAGCCTAACAGCTCATTCCTGTCAAAAGGAGGTGGGAGTATTCCCTTCCTGCTCGTCCTCACCAGCTCTTCCTTCTTTCTGCCTTGCTCCAGCTGCAGTTTCTGCTGGGGAACTCTGTCTTGGGCCAGTGGCTCTGATGTCAGCACGTCTCAATTATAATTCAGCAGAGAAATGTCTAATTTCCTTTCCCTTTCCTTTCCTTTTTTTTTTCCCTGGTCTAGTTCCTGTAGATAAGTGAGTTGAATTGACTAATCAAAGCACTCAACAGGAGCCAGACCTGTTCAATGACAGATATATGGAGCTGGGACCGGCTAAGAGTTAAAGTGTAGGACAGTTAAGCTCCACTCTTGGACAGTGATGGTTGACTCAGATGGTTCTGGAAAAATGCCATGGTACACAAAAAAATGAAATGGCTCAAAGTTAATTCCAGAGAAAATTTTGGTGATGTGTTCTTCTGTTCAACAAAAGAAGAAGGTCCCACCAAGCCAACCAAATTGCTGAACCAACAGGAAATAAAGCATGGCAAGTAAAATGAATAATTTTACGGACTTAAACAGATGAACTGTACAATAAAATATCCAATAATTGCCAAGTTCTCTCAAGGGAAAAGACCGCAGTGCAAAGCTCAGTGTAAGAACAGGTGACAAAAAAAGGCAAAAGTTGTTGGTCATGGTTTACAACTGTACCTGATTTACAACTGCTGCTTTGTGTGTCCACTCATCTGTTATGCCTGCAGCTATTTCAGTGCATTTGCATGAACTTCTCTGTGAGCTAGCTAACGTTCATGTCATACAAAACTGAGATACAGAGTTCAAACAATTCACATTAAGTCCCAGAGAAAATTAGGGGAATGTGTAGAATCTGACCCTACGATTTAACAAGTTCTCTGGTGTTACAAAGGACAAATTGTTCCCAGTTCTGAAGACCCCAATGAAGGCAGTGAGCAAAGGACACAAATAATAGAAATCACATGAAAAAGCAACCCTTATCAAGCTCCCCACAGAAGCCTTGATTATTCAGTATATACTGTATTTCCTCAAGTGTTTGTATTATTAAACAAAATTTGTATTGTCTAAGATTTTAAATAAAGAAACTTCAGTAAGTACACTGAGAAAGCTGCAAATGCACTTAGAGGAGAAAGCTGCCTTTATCATTATAATAATAGCATGAGAGCTTTATAAAAAAAAAAATCAAGTGTACAAATTATCCGACATTCATTGCGTGACATCCTGACAGCTATGTTAGTCCTGTTAAAAATATCCAGGAGGACGCACTTTGCAGATGGTACTTCATAATCCTCTCACTTAAAAACAGTCATTCTCTACCTCAGCTAGAGCACAGCTTGATGAAGGCCATAGGACACTTGGTTCAGCCAGTCAAAGCTGCTTGATGAGGGTGTCTTTAGATAGTTAGTAACTTATTCATTCATTCATTTTATGCAGGAAAATTTTATGAAACTTGGAGAAAAAAAATCATACCCTTGCATCTCCTTTGCATCTAAGTGCATCTGTGGCCAGAATCCAGAATCCAGTTCAAACAATGCCTGCCTCTCTGAGAACTGAAAGCGTGAAAATTAGGTTAAAATGCCCTAGACTTTCACCTCTGGAAACATGACCTCAAACCTGGCTTCCTACAGGTTATCAGTGAAATGATTGACTATTCAGTGCCACAAAGCTAATAAATTAGTGAGCAACCTGATAGGACTGATTGTCAGAAAATGTTCAGGAATGGAATATCTTGCCTGGGATGAGATGTCTAACCAGAACCCTGCAAGTAACCTTCAGGAACACTCAGCCTCACAGCCCACCCCTCTCTCATCCCCATTCTGCTTTGCAGCAGAAAAATACATTTGCCTAGAATATTATACAGAAGAATATTTTAAAATAATACCAAGCAGAGAAATATAATTTTCTTAGCAAACAAGATGTCAGCCCGACAGTACAAATGTCATATTTACATTCATCTTATTAAGATTTATACCATTTAATGTTGGGCTTTAAGAATTACTCTATAAACGGAATATAATTTTCATATAAAAGGGATGGTATATTTTTAAATCAATCTTGTAAAAACTCACTCATCAGTGGTTTATGAAACTTGAGTACACTGATGCTTCAGTACTCAATTAATGTCAGGCAATATGGATTTCAATCTGGCTTGAAATATATTTAAACAAATGAAGTAGATACAAATGTTGGCTCTTTGGCCAGACAGAGCTAAAAATCCATTTTCTACCCCATTTATAATAAGAAGTAATCTGAATGTAATTTATCTAAAGCACAATATGTTTCCCTAATTTTTACATGTAACCATTACTTATAGTTTAAGTAATAGTTATATCCATGGATCTTAGTGCACTTAATTGAAAATGCATAGTATTAAAACGTAAGGCTCCATCCTTCAAAAATAAAAGCATTATCCTAAGGAATAATTGAAGAAGAGGAGTGGGGGCTGGGAAAAGGCAAAGCAAGGGAACCTGAAAAAATTTTTTAAATGCAAACATTTCTTCCCCTTTATGTTATATTAGGATCATGTTTGAATGAAATTAGCCTCTCTCAGCCCCATATTTCAGTTCAGATTACAAAATTCTCTCATCTGATTGTCACATTTTGCACTGAAGTCAAATCCTTCTGCAGCAGAGTGACATGTCAAGGGTGACAGTGACAAATTGTCACTAAGTAAGGAATAACACATGACAGGGCGTTCGGCCATAATGAGATATATGCATGCCTCGAGAGCGTTTGCAGGCATGAGGCTGAAGGGCGATTGCTCTCAGCACTCATAATGTTGCTAGGTCTCATTAAGACTTTACATGCACTGGAATAGATTTCTAGTGATTAAAAGAAAAAAAAAGATTTATGAACAAGTAAATCATGGCAGCAAGTTTTGTTTTTATTCATACTTACCTAGAAGTTTGTACAAATACTGAGGCTGGGAAAAACAGGAGAAAGGGTCTTTTATCTCTCTTTTAAATTTTTTATGCTACTGTCCATCACTGCACTGGCACAACTACCATCCTTTCTAAATGAATAGTATCAGTGAAATTTTTGGCCTAATGAACTTGGTGGTGTTCTCTGACATGTACTCATTTGTAGTCATAAACTCTGCATGGGCAAGGTGTTACTCTTCAAATATATAATGGTTTTATTAATGTCCCTTTTTGTTGATGTGGGTTTGGAGGTAATACAGGGGCATGCCAAAGTTCACAGAAAGGTCTTTAACTTATCTTTTGTGATTGGATTTCTAATGACTTTTTAAACTTAGTACCTCTTAATTAATTATAAGATCAACCACTAAAACCTGCCAAGACTATCATAACATAGTGACTTTTATGAAGCAGGTCAGCCCTGTGGTTAAAGGGACATAGGAAGTCATATATTCACTTGAGCCAATGGCTCTCACCACTGGGGAAGGAAGAGAGAATTTTGGTATGGAGTTTATTGCAGTCCTCACAGTACAGATCCAGTTGACTCAGGATTCAGTAGTAGAGTTGTTTGTGCAAATAAAAAGTTGAAGTCATGTAAAGAGAAGTGGGTAAAACTAAAGTATTTTTAGAGTCCCCACGTTAGCAAAATCAGGTTGACTGACCTTTCCATGCCTCCATTTCCTTGATTATGAAAGGCTACCATGAAGTTTAATTTCTTCAGCACAAATAGGTTTTTGGAATAAGAATACACCCATTCACAGTGCAAAAGTTCTTGGTATTAAATAGTACCAATTTGTTTCTCCTATTTTAGAGAAAAAATATATAATTTTTTTTTGTCTAAAATTGAGAAGTAAAATCTTCTTCCATTCTTCCCTACATTCTTCCCTACGTTCTGTCTCATTATGCTTTAAAAGATGGAGAGGTATCAGGATACAGCCAACACTGTGATTGCTCATCAGCTGTCCCAATATTTAGGAAATTTTAATAATATTAACCAGATTTTACATCTGAAGAAAGCTACTGGATGATTCACAGAGCATTAGGAACACCTTATCCTAAACAGAAATCTCTCGTCTTTCTAAAAGGGTGAAAATGCAATCATGACACACAGTGAAATGGAAGAAAAGGTGCTTTGGATGAGAAGAAAACACAGACAGTCTCATGGTCCAAAAGTTGAGCCTGTCTCTGCTTGGACACCTGAAATAAGAGTATTCACTTGTTAAAAGAAACCTCGGTGGCAAATTAATTTATTAGCCACAATAATACTTTCAATTTCTATAGCATCTGTCCTCTAAGAGTTTCATAGACTCTTAGCCGAACAAACTCTTCCCATCACACTATCAAGTATGTGTCTTCATAAGCAATAGGGAAGTCACAGACTCAGCTAAATCTCTGTCAGAACAGAAATAGGGGAAACATACCTCCCAGATATAAGCCTACCAGAGATCAAGAAGCATTTGGACAACACTCTCAGAAATATGGTTTGAATCTTGAGTAGTCCTGTGTGGAGCCAGGAGTTAGACTTGATGATCTTTGTGGGCCCCTTCCAGCTCAGGATGTTCTATGATTTTTACCAGCAGTATATTCTTCTGGGTATCCAGAACTTATTTATCTCATTCAGAACCATGCATAAAAACAGAACTGATCTTGAAACCTTATTCCATTTGGATGTGAAATAGAAAGAATTGGGGATGGGGCAATGCAGAGATGCTACAGAAAATAATTAGGGCCTATCAGATTGCCTGAGCCCATGCATCCAAACTCTTACTCATGTAAACAAATCTTGCTGAGGTATTTTTCTTCCTGCCAGAGAAAACAATTTGTGCCCTCACCTCTCATCCAGCACTTCCCAGCCTCTAAGCAGCAGTGCCAGTCAGCAGCTTCAGCTCTCCCATTTAGACAATGATAAAGTCACAAACCTCTTGGATCAGGGAACAACCCCTATGGCTGGAGCTGACAACTTTGGACTCGTTGCTCTCCCTGCAATAAATGAGTTATGCAAGTGCATAAATTTCAGTTACTCACTGCTTTGGAAAGGAATTTCTGGATTATATTATCTGCAGTTATATCCTTGGCAATGGGGCCATTCATGCATTTTTCAAACAAGATCGGCACCTGGGTCATGGCATTCACACAAACGGCCTGGTTTATGCTCTGGACTCTTAAATATCCCACAGAAATATGTTTCACAGATGGGATGGTCATTGAAACAAACTGGGAAGTGAACACAATGATGGCAGTTTTATGCATTGGCAACTTGTCTGTTTTAATTTTAGACTTTCTTGATGGTTGTGTTGGCCCTTGACAGCCACGGCCTCTGGATATTACAGAACAGGATTTGTTTATTTTTTTATATAGCGCCATTTATACCTATTATATCATAGCCATCTACAAAGTAGCACGCTCTCTGCTATTTACAGAGAAAATTTATGACAATAAGCTTAGCTGTTGATTAACACCCATGGACTGCTTTAGTACATTGTCTTTGTATTTTGCATTACACCTATTCTGGTGCAAAAATTCAAACTCAAAGTAGTCCGTGCTGAGCAGCAGGTTGCCCAAGACCCCATCCAACCTTGAACACCTCCAGAGATGGGGCAACCACAGCTTATTTGGGCAACCTATTCCAGTACCTCTCTACCCCCTGAGTAAATAGGTTCTTTCTCACATCAAACCTAATCTACCCTCCTTTAGTTTAAAGCCATTACCCCTTTTCCTATCACTACAGTCCCTGATAAAAGTCTCTCCCCATCTTTCCTGTAGACTCCTTTATGTACTGAAAGTCCACTATAAGTTCTCCCCAGAGCCTTTTCTTCTCTAGGATGAACAAGCCCAACTCTCAGTCTGTATTCATAGGGGAGGTCCTATGGTTTCAGCCCTTTTTCCTCTCTGTAGCTCTCCTCTGGAGCAACTCCAACAGATCCATGTCCTTCTTGGGCAGAGGACTCCAGAGCTTAACACTACAGGCTAGATCTCACAAAAATGGAGCAGAGAGAAGGAATCACTTCCCTCATCCTGCTGGTCACACTTTTCATGCAGCCCAGGATACATCGGCTTTCTGGGCTGCAAGCACATACACTGACAGTTCCCATGCAGGTTTTCATTCACCAGCTCCCTAAGTCCTTATCTGCATGGATGCTCTCAATCCACTCATCAAGATATTGGTTAAAGTCTCAGGGAGCTAGCTGGGTTCAAATAAACAAAGCAAATGGAACTGTATTTTGAAAGTAGGCAGACTCTGGATCCCTTCTGAAATGATCAAGCAGAGAGTAAGGTGTGAGGACAAACACGAACAGGACCACAGGAATGTGGACGGAGGACCTCAAAGGGTATTTACATTAGTGTATTTTAAACACATTTGGATACCAAAATACAATCAGCAAATGCAGTTGGATTTTGATGACTGAACATTCCTTTATGTGGACATATATAATGTCTGCTCCTGTTAGAGTAAGGAATACAGGAGGGTCTTAGGTAAGCTTTATGAGCAGTTAAACAAAAAGAAGGTGGAAAAGATCAACGTTCCTAAAAGAAAAAGTTTTACTTTAGCTGAGAAAGGGTGGAAAATAGATCCTAGCCTCTTTCCACTTGATGTCATAGTTTTCCTTTTTGCAGCCCATGGTAATTATATAAAGCTTATACTGAAGTGAGAAAAGGCTCACTGAAATGCTCAACACATTCTCAAAGCCTCTTCTCCAGAGAATATTTCTCCAAGGATACTGCTACATTCAGCCCACCTCCATTCCCAGACACGTATAAAGCTACCCAGGAGGGATGGGTAAGGAAAAGAAACAGTCTGCATAGCTGAAGTTTCCAGATTTATCAGTCCTGAAACTGAAGGTGGAAGTTAAAAAAAAATTGCTACTTACATCTTGTACAAGGGAGAAGATTGCTCAAATAGAACGCAATGTACTGCATATCACTAAAGAAAACACAGGCATGCAGGGCTGTGGTACGCCTTGTCTGTCACCTGCACAGTACCTGTCTGCCTGCCAGACCCCAGCCGTCACTCTGCCTGGTGTTTGCTATCACAGCACTACATAGCAGGCAGCAGGAGAGGAAAGGAGCATAGCAAAGGACACAACAGACTAGACAGTGCCACATTTGAACCTTTAAGTTCAGCAAGACTCACGGAGACTACTGCATTCCTTATGACAGGAGGAAGCCCACAGGCTTTTAAAACACTGGTTTCAGCCAGACCAAGTCCAGGGGACAAGAAAAACAGCATGAAGTGACTTTCCCACCATCTCCAGCCAAGCTTAAAAATCTGTTCAAATGGGAATTGAGTCCTGAGCCTTTAGACAGAAACCTCTTTGAGCTGAGAGTAAACCAGAAACAGTTCTAGGATTGTCTCTTTTTTTAGTTTGGATGTGTTACTAACACAGTATAACGCTACAGTCAGCTACACATCATCCCAACTGTAAAAATTAAAAGAGAGCTGTTGAATGTCAAGTGATGAAGCACTAAGTGTCACTACTTCAAAAGTCCTGCTTTTCTGGCAATATTTACTTATTCACATGACACATTAACATATGTAATAAGTACATAAAAGAAAAAATGTCATATGGAGAAGTCAATGTGTGCCCATAATGCAGTGAATAGTATCAGATTTTTTTTTAATTTCTTGACTCGTATACCTGAAATACAAACCCTATGCTACAATAACACCTTATTCTTCTGTGACTGTATAGCACCTCTCACTGTCAAGGCTTCGTGACTATTACTCTCTCTTCTGCCTACATCTAACAGAAAAGTTTCACTTTCACTGAGTTTCTTCTAAAGGAGTTTTAAGATAAAAGATGACATAAAATAAAGAGCTGTTCTCTAGGAAGTTATCTGAGCTCATCCCATCAGTCCTTAGCTGGTATAAGCAGCGCATATTATTAAGCCACGAGGCAGCTTGTAGAAGACTATGGCCAAATCTTGGAAGTTCATTTTGTACCAGCTTTTCAACTGGCACACACTTAGCTACACGTACTTTGCTTGCTTCCAAATTATGTCTAAGGTCCACTGCATGCATTACATGGCAAACATCAGCCACTTCAGTGAAACTTGTTTCTAAGTATCACTGGTTAGAATTTTAAGGCAAGAAAGAGGCAATTTTATTCTGCCAAATTTGAAGAACAGATAGCCTAAGATATATGCAGCAGTTCAGCTTCACAGTCAGTGATCTTTATTCATTATTTGAATGTGAAAATAGAGTGCAAGAAAGGAAACGGTGCTACAGCCTTCACCGTATTTGACACTAGAAATCATTTCCTCCAAAGAGAACATTATGGTTTTGGTACATTTGCAAACAAATAGAAACACAAAGGTGAACACTGAAAATACATGAGCCACAAACAAACAAACAAACAAACAAACAAAAGCATTATATTTTAGACCAGCACATGCTGGGTCTAAACTTTTCTCCAAAAGAATAAAGATTGCGTTGATATTCGGCTATGAAGTTAGAACAGATACATGTTGCCATTTTAGACTTCTAAAGAGTGCAGAGATTTGTGGTTAAATAAATCTCCCAATTTTTACACTAGCAGAACAGTAGCAAAGATGGTGTCTACGTGCTATTCATTATATAAACTAAAACATTTGACAGTTGAACTGAGACTCTCACTGTTACCTTCAAACTTGAACTTCGACTTGACCTAATCCCATATCAAATGATAACAGTTTACCATCTGTCCTTGGTCAGCCCAATGGAAGACTTCAAAGGATAGATTTAATAGCATATAGTTTGGCCTTGACATACAGACTGTATCTGTTCCTACTTAACGAACAATAAAACCTTGTATTTCATTTCTTTTCTTTTTTTTAAACAGATGGAGGGCTGGTGTCTTATTCCATTCTGTCACCCCATCTGGACGCCTTAAATGTGATACTAAGGGAAGCATAGGGTGAGCCCACCAAAAGCTCAGGTCACATTGAGATACAGTGAGAAAGGAAAGAAAATAGACTGATACCTATCTTGCTTCATGGTAAATTAAAGGCATTTAAGGCTGCCATAGGGGAATGTGGAGAATAAATCAGCACTAACTTCTGAAATAACAATGACAGAACTTAACAATGCATCATCAGAGTGCACTGCAAGCTTTCAGAGAAGTACAGATGCTTCATCAGTGACATCTAATTGAAAATATACATTTTTGTCAGTTAGTTTATGTGGCACTTTGCAAAGCAACAACATTCAAGCCTAAACAGCACAGGAATCACTTTCTGTTTACCATTTCTTCTGAGATCCTATCTCACTGAGTTTACCACACAAAAACTTTCTATGGGGAATTTATATAAGGAGTTTTACTTTCTGTGCAAAATAAACAAATTTTCTGTTTTCTGAATGAGATCTTCATTATAATCAGAAGTTCAGAAAGCTTTCCTGCGAACCACTCCAATGCTTTAATACAGTGACAGCATTTTTGTAACTCAGAGTAGTAGATTTTAATGACTCCTAGTAGCTAATGGATGAAGTGCTCTAAGCTACTATAGGGCAAAGAATCAACCCCAGTAATTCCAAAAGGAAAATATATTTTTTGTACTATGAAAACGGATACAGTAGTAGAGTAGCAGCATGATTATAACAAATATCTTCTCAGTGCAGTCAGATTCTTTTGTCTCTAGATGTTCATAGAATCATAGAATATTCTGACTTGGAAGGGACTCACAAGGATCACGAGTCTAGCTCCTGGCTCCATACGGGACCAAATAAAATCCAAACCCTATGTCTGAGGGCAGTGTCCAAACACTCCTTGAACTCCAGAAATCTGGGGCAGTGCCCACTGTCCTGGGCAGCCTGTTCCATGCCCACCACCTTCTGGAACAGAATCTTTTCCTAACCCCCAAGCTGATCCTCCCTTGACACAGCTCCACGCTGTTCCCTCAGGTCCTGAAGCAACAAATAAGGATGAGATGTTCTCTTTTCACATTTCTGAAATATCTAGTATTTTAGAGCACTGCTGGATAAATAGCAAATGGGTTTCCTTTTATTAAAAGATCATTCAAAATTTAATCTGGTCATTTACATACGTAGGCTTCAAAGTTCCCTTGAACTGCGGAACAGTGAAGAAAAAGTGTATCCGTGGCAGGATGCTTGCATGCTAAGATGATGCCCCTGATCCTATAAGCACTCCCCAGTTACCTCTGCTCTAATACTTTGAGCATACTGAATTCTGACCAAAAAACAAAAAATCTAGAGGAAAAAGTTAAGGATGGAAAAATAACATAAAGGCAAATGATTCACAGATATTAAGAATTCATTCCTATTCCTTCCCACTGTCTGTATCCCTTTGTGTCTTATATGTCTGCTGGATATGAAAAAGGAATGCAATTCTCTTTCCTTCTAGCAGAGGATGTTGGATCAATCAACAAGGACAAAAATGCATCATAATGCTGTTATGCCTATCAAAGCTTTGACACACAATGCCAAATCCAGTGACCAAAGCTTAGTAAAAGGATAAACAGTTTTCAGCTCAATGAATGTCTGCACAGATACCTCAGACCATTTTTGAGAAAATTGTTTACCACATGAACCATAATAAAAGAAGAGGAAAAAAATCAAATTGATCCAGACCAAGTACATTTCTAAGTTTTCCATGACAAAGAAAAAGCATTTTTTTCTGTACTGAACCAAATTGTTTCGGCAACTTCTCAAAAAATGTGGAGAAAATGAAAGTCTAAACTGTTACAAAACTGCTGCTGCCAACTTTCCTCATTTTCACCCTTGACTTTTATTCAAAATCTGCAACACTTAGGTAGATCACTTGGAAGTGAACAGCGCTGTTTTCAGTCTCCCAGGATAGCACCCCAGCCCTCGAGCAATAAAGCTGTTTGAGGTATGAATCTCTCCTACTGACGCTATTCCACTTTGGGAAATAAGCATTTCCTAGATCAAAGACTGAAACTTGAGTGGGTATCTTAAACATAAGACTGCATAATTACTTTATATAAAACATATCTAGCTTGAAAGTTCCAATGTAATCTCAGCATCAAAACACACTCTAGCTTGGGAGTTATGTACTCTTCTGGCACACAGGGCTTGATTTAAATCCCTGTTGGTGTTTCTGCAAGTGACAGGGGACAAAGATTCCATGGACAGCAGTTTGGAGGAGCTGATTTTTCAGGAAATAAGAAAAAAAGAACCAAAAAAACATCCGTATGTGTGCTGCAACTGTGGGCCTTCCATGCAATAAAGATCAGGAAAAAGGAGGAATTATGTGAGAACATCAGTGAGATCTCAATGAGAGCCTCAGGTATGCAGTATTAGACAGTCCAGGGGGCACGTGAAAGTAAACACCCAAATCCGCACTTGAGCCATGACGGAATGGCAACTTCCAGTGTTACAAAGTGGGAATCTTAAATGCATTTGTTTGTTGGTAAGGACAATTTCTAGCTCATTTCCTCTAACGATAGTTTCTCCTGCTCACTTGCATGCCTTTACTGTTGTGACTGAGGAGGTAGCCAAGCCATGTGTCTGCTCTGAGAGAAACCCTGCAGCCATGCTTTGATGCCAGGGTTGGTGCCGAAGCAGGGAAAAGGAACCACTTCAAATTCCTGTGGTCTGTGAAGGTCTAAAAGATTCAGCTCTTCCAAGGAATTAGGGCCAGCTGGGCTCAGGAATCTGTTTGAAGGTTCAGATAAGAGCATACCTGTTTTCTTAACAATCTGTCCTTTCTCATCTTCAGAGCAAAAGCAAGTCAAGTGTGTCTTTATACACTACTTTAGTAAAATGGATGTGCAGTACACACTTCATTACAGCCACCATGGGAATTAAAAGTAACTTGAGCAAATGGCCCCCAACTCCTTCTAATTATCTTTTTTAGATGCTGGAAGACAAAAGGCACAAATGAACTAGCTCAAGGACAGCAGAGTCCTCTGAGTTTCCCAGGGAGCAGTGACTGCACAGGCCATGTCCTGAGCCATCCCCTCAGAGCCTGGCACCTCACAGGCCTCCTGGCATTGCAACCAGGAGCCAGGTAGCACCCAGAGGCCTTCAGAAGCAGCCCCTCCACGGGTACACAGGACAAAGCTGATAGGAATCTGGCTTTGTGTCTGAGCAATGCTGCCCTCCAATGGCATGCTCGTGGTCATTGCTCAGCCCATGCCTGCACGGACACCCCCTTGGCCACAAATGATTCACCTTCTATCCCTTCAGGCTCCTAACCCCACAGAACGGCAAAAGAAGGGTATACATGATAATCAATTGCTTACTCTTTCTGTCTTAAGGCCTCTGAAATATACTGCCATGTGTCTGGTTCAGCCAGCAGAATCCTATGTTCTGACTGTCCAGGCCCTTGCACTGTGGCCACAGCCCCACAGCCTTTCCTAGCCTGCTGGTCCCCTTGCATCTCATTCACAAGCAGCTCATTCCTCATTAATCCTTTCAGAGCTAATGCAAGAGCAAAGCCAGAAGCTGAGGATTTTAACTGAGAACACGAATATTATTTAAAAATCAAACATCCAGATCATGACCAATCTTAAAGATCTGTCCACAACCCTGACCACAATCATGTGCTCCCCTACTACAGTGTTCACTGCAGCCCTGTCTGGGTCCTTAGGACAATCCAATCTCTAACTCCTTTCTGACTTCCCTATTGGCAAAGTTCCTCTTCAGCAGTTTTGTGTGACCTCCCTTCAATATAATCACTCAACCCCAATGGCCCTCTTTGGGTTTTCCTCAACTTACTAAAACATTTTTCCTCTGTGTTGCCAGTCTCCACCTGAGTCAGTCAAGACCTGTTGTTTATTTGTAGGACCTGGCTTTGAGTCCTGAACTTATGCGAAGATTTATTAGATAAATACATTGCTTGGTTTATCTGAATTGTGGCTAAATGCTAAAGGCCATCACGCACTTCAGCAATAACTGAGGTGCCACAACTTTTAGATGGACAAAAGCCCATGGCTACATTTATTTGAATACTCTTTGTGGAGAAGGAGGCTTGAACTGGGTACACTTAGTGGATTTACAAGCAGCTGCAGAATATAAATGTATAAGGGAAAATAAATTATAAACAGGAGAGATGTAGCATGGCTGGGAAAATGGAAATCCATGCGCTATGCTCAGATCAAGTCAGTGCTCTGCATAGTAGCTGTGTATTTTGCGCTCTCAGTGAAGTTGGTTGTATAAGGAGCTCATGGAGGCACTTTTAGCTAACATGAAATACTCTTCTGCCTTTTCCTCAAATCCCCCCATATACCTGTGAAATCATTTATCCAGTACAGAAATAGGTCTGCCTTACGCCACACCAGCCTGCTTCTCAAAATCTCTGGCTGGAGTTCTATAGTTCTAAGGCAAACCTGTAGCTGAGATATGTATTTTAAAAGTAACTATGTGTTTACAACGTGCCTTCTCAGATGCTTCTTGCATCTGGAATGTTACTAGTGTAAATGTATAGCTTATGTAAACTTATAACTTCATACACTTTTAAAAAGTTTGGCAGTCTGTAAGCCAGAGCTGTGATGTAGGTCTAGAGGGACCAAAGCTTGAGGATCAAAATGCAGGGAGGTTTCAATTGCCTTTATGGACTTGCAAGCCGAGTTAAGCAGAAGCTGTAATTCAAGTGAATAGAATTTCTTTGGTATGTAAAATCCAAGGTTTTCCTACAATAAAAAAATGTTGACTGAGCCCCACTGTAAACACTTAGATAACCAGATTCCAGGCAGCACACTCCTCCCAGGAACCTGCAGATCTCCCAGCTGTCTGAATGGACACACAGGCTGTCACTTCCCAGTGCAACTCTTGGCCTCCAGACACCTCAGATCCTTTGCAGCCCACACTGCTTTGCATGTGACATGGCCATGGTCTTCCTCTGTCAGGTGGGAGAGTACTTTGCATACCTTAATGCCAGCCTTGCAGTGCCTGAATCATTACGGACTCCCAGTGGGAAGGGGAGAAGGGCTAATCAGCAACTGCTCAAGTCTTGGACACACAATTTATGGTTAATCTTTCTCAGGTTTTGGTCCCACATCCCACCCCCAAACTTACCTGGAGCAGCAGACTCTTCCTCGAGTTCTACTGTTCCCACTCTTGCTCTTACATTGAGAAAAGCCATGAGTGATACATTCTACTCTATGATGACCTGGCAAATGGATCTTAGAACTCAATTTCTAAAAAAATTAAAAAAAAAAAATCCCTCATCTTGTGTAACTGTATATTCGCCTCTACATGGGCTACTATAGACAGAAAGATTATGTCTCTACTATCTTCTGGTTTTACTACCCCACTGTGACATGCTCTTGAAACCTAAGAAATTACTTTTAATGAGAGGTAATGCTGGCTTCAAGCAGGCAATCCAACAAGCAGTGGAGGCTTTGCATATAAAGCTATTAAAACAAAAGGTAACACAAAGGGTCAACTTCTTTCCATGCTGCTATAGCAAGCAGAGAGAACATAAAAACAGAACTCATTTCTTCAATGAGCTAATTACACTTAATACAGGAGAGTGTTGGGATGTCTTCTTTGAGAGGCTACATTCAATGCTGATGGATCTAGGAATGCTGGACGCTAGTTTGCATTCCTTACAATACTTGAGCATCTGTTTCAAACCATGTCCTGACAAACTAATTTCCCACTTGAAATTTCAGAAGGCACCAGTTTTGAAGTATGGCTTTTTTATTAGCATTACAAAACACCTACCTTTTAAACCTAACCTGTAAATCAGCAGAAGACGTCTACTGCTTTTATACATAATGATGAAAGTTATTTTCCCATTTTCAGAAAATACTATCTATGAATATATACAACTTGTGTATTTATATCACAAACTGATGAACTGATTGCAGTCAAGGCATGACTAAAAAATTAACAAAACGTAAATAATTATTTCAAAAGGTAAATATACTTAGCCTTTTACTTACAGTGTACTAGCAGCTCACTGTAAAATAGCAGGTATGATTTTGAAAAGATCTTCAAAACGCAAAGAAAATAAATACCAGTTCACCTTCCCTATTTGTACAAAGTGGAAGGTTTCGGGAACACAATGGGAAAGGATGTGCTGATAGTTACAAATAATTAAACAATCAAAATTTCTATTGCATTCTTCATCTGTAAAGCACAAAGAGCCTCACAGAAGCAGACTACAAGTTTTCCCAATTCCTTATGCAGAGGTACAAAAGAAGGCTCCTAAATGAAGCAAGTCTCAGTGACAGACACTGAACACAGCAGCACATTCACTTCCAGCACACTGCTGTAAGCAGAGGAAGTTTCCTTTGGACAAGGAGGCAGAAATGCGGCAACTTTTGCTCTCCATACCAAAGGAGTACTAGCACTATAATTATGGTGACGATACAACCTCAGTCAACCATTTCCTTTCAGCCTAGAAAATTATATTTTAAACATTAGAAGGCTCCAGTAAATTGTTGGCCATGCGAATGTGCCAGCTTAAAGTGATTAATGTAATTCCCAGCCTAGGAAAGGCCAGACAGTAAGTTCAGTGCAGTGACTGGTACTTACAGGCAACTGACCAAGAAGAGATAATCCAAGACATGCACAGCTATCCCACGATTCATTTCTGGCAGTCAAAAAGGTTTACAGAATATACTGTATAAATCTCACTACAGACCAATCCTTACATTTGACTGAATTGACTGAGGCTATTTTCTTTCACAGGGCCTCCATAGGATATTAACATTGCCCCTAAATTATTTAGCTGTATCATGAATCAGGAGCTTTTCAAGACTGGTATGAGGGACCAGGAGAGAAAGTGACATGTGATGGCTGGGAATTTTATATGCAGTTTAGCACCTGACTTAGCATGTAATGCTGAGCAAACTGAACAGTGTTTCTGGTCCTGTTTCCCTGTCTTTAAAGGAAGACAGTACCTAGTTTCTAGATATGAGCTCCTCCTACAGAGACTGTGAGGCTCAGTGTTTGTAGAACAGATTGAATTCTTTGGAAGAAAGACGTACAAAATCATTATTGATCCCAAATGTTTTGTATACTATGTTGCTGCACTCAATAGCACAATCAAATATAGAACATGTTTCTGCAAAGCCAGCATGTAGAAAATGCTCCTTTGTCTCTTTCTACTTTATCAAGCAGTCTGTGGAAATCTTTAGAAACCCTAATCAATACTAGTTAAAACATCAGGACTGATTTTATCTTCCACATTCTTCGTAATTTCTCTCAAACAGGTAATACCCTTGTGGGAAGAATACCTTCCCTTCATAATTATAACACACAAAGCTTCAAACATGCACATTTTAGATGAAGGCCTCAATTTCTGAAGCCTCTCATTATCCCTCCAACACAAAGATACTTTCCTGGGGGCCACTGCTTTTGTATGGAAGGATGTGTATTTTGTTTGCTTTCAATTTTACAGTGAAAGACAATGTCATGACCACCTCATAGGCTTACTAGCTGTTCATTTCATGAACAATCAAATCCACCTATTGTATGAGTGTAGTTTTATTAGAACACAAGAGCCCATAAAGAGTGGCCTACGAGCAAAGTGATTGTTCCTTCCATATAAACAGTTTCCAGTGCACGTCTCTTGGATTCATAGGGCTAGCACATGCATTTCACCAACTCTAGAAACTATTCTAAATCAGTTCATCGCATTCCAATCCAACACTTCTTCTCATTACAAAGTTAATAGCTTGAAATGGACATTCTAGAATTAAAACTGTGACTGATTTAATTGGTGATAAGAAGAACATCAATGTGCAGCACAAGTGCAAGTCTGAGTGACAGCACCTAGCAATGCTTGAGGCTCCATTACTAGAAGCAATATGGGAAAATCGAGATTGTTGTAGTTCCTCATTTCTCCTCTTGGCCTCTAAAAGTTTGCTGTCCATAACTGACTTCCACAGGCTACTTATGTATATTTCTCAATAGGAGAATATCAGTGATGCGACTTGATCAAGTACTTGGCTAGTCTGAAGACAGAAGGGAATTTCTGAGAAAGTAATGTATGACTCATAAGATGGGAGGGGTGTTAAGAGCTGCCCGACTCCTTCTGACCAGTGCCTGAATGATTTCCATCCAACCCAGTAACAGATGAAATCAAAGTAATACAGGCCAGGAAAAAAAAATAGTTATTTCTTAGATGAAAAGGGTCTTTATAATTTCTGTCCAAAAATAAGCAGAAAAAACACAAACCCTAATTTTTGAGAAAGGTTGTACTCTCTGCAGGTTTAGCTGGCTCACCAGTGGCTCAAATGAGCAATAATACTGGCACAGCAAAGAGGACAACAAAGGAACTGGAACTGTGCTACGGACCCCATGTAATCATCCAGCTGCAATGTGAATTTATTATGTGCAATGTGAATTTACTATATGATTATCTATAGAAACGTGCGAGACAGGAATCAACTGAAGGAGTCTCACTCCCTGAGTATAGGACTTGACAGGTCTGAATGTGCGTTTTAAATGCCTGAACAATGAAGGAAAGAGATTCTGGTGATGAAAACTTTTGGAACAACAGAAAAAATCCAACCTGATCCACAGTGTATAGAGCATTAAAGATATCCTTTTATCTTTGGAAATTATTTTACAGTTTCCTGAGTAACAACTCTGGAAATAAAGCCCTTGTTTATTGTTGCACCTTGGATTTGCAGCGGGAAGGGTTTAAATAACTATTGTTGATCCATTAGGTTTGGGAACTCACAGTACTGTACATTGTTTTAGTGTACTAAATATAGTTGACTTCTGTCACTTTCAATTACCCTTCTGAAAAGGACAGGCGAAAAATAACATCTCTCTTTATATTACTTGGTTTGTTGTTGATTAATTCTTCTCTTCTAGTGCTTGCTTGTTTAGTAGGTTAGGGAGGACAGAAGAGTTAAATGGTGGGGGAAAAAAAAAATCTTAAAAAAGCTCTTTTACGGAGTTTAAGCTTGTAGACTTTCATATTTATATTTCATCAATAAAATGTCAAGATAGATTATAAGGACACAAAAGTCAGAAAGAGAATGGGTTGAATTTTAACTCTTCTGAAACAGGCCTTCTGCAAGAAATCCTGAATGTAAAAATAAATTCCTAAGCAGGATACCCTCATTGCTAGTGTGAAGCAAAACTAAATACATGTTTTAAATATTTTATATACTAACTTACTCATTTTTGCCATAGCAAAGAACTGTACAGGAACTGTATGCCCTAATTCTTAAAAGAACTGTGTTTCCCACCAGAGGTACTCTTAGACATTTCAGAACTAGTTCAATTCCATTTTGTACCACTTGTGGGTATGCCCTCAGTACAGCTACGTACAACTCTTAACACCTCTCAACCTCTCAAAAAGAGGTAGAAAGTAGGTATGAATTCTGGGGCAGGTCTTGAACTCAGCTTTTTCTTTGCAAAGGATACAACAGTGAGAAGCAAAGGGTTTTTGACTGTGATGTCCTCCAGCCATCAAATGGTAATCAAATACTTTGATGAGAAGGAAGCAAAAAGATGAATGCATTTTAGTGATCAGTTTAAATCTCCAAAACAGTAAATGCTGAACTCAACTCCTATCAGAAAACTTGTTCTGAAAACAGAAAGAAGCAGCAATGATTTGCCCCGAGTTTCTCCAGAGTCTAAATGATAAAAGATACACTGAGTTTTTATCCTCCCACATTGTTTCATTGATCAGACTGGGCTGATACTCGAGAAGATCAAAAGGGCCTTTTGCAGGCGAAGAAGGGCTCCATTGGAAAGGCTAGAAAAATCTGCCTTACTACATCTGAAATCACTTCTTTAATTACCAGGAGTATCCCATCACTGAAATCTCACGTAGAACATTCAGCTGTGATCATCCTCTGAAGAAATACAAGGCAAGAAATCCCGATTCATTTATAAGCTAGGACAGGGATTAAAAAAATTCTAGCATATCCTATGATAGTGCTGGTGGCAATAAATCGGGTTCATCTGCAAAGGGGACAAAAGGAATGGTGATAAATATCATTTATATTTATTCATTTTCCTTTCGCCAAGTAGATTAGACTCACCAAGTACAATATTATCATCAAAGACAGAGATGATGACATAGATGTCTGCATGGAAGAGCTTGGAATTTTGACTTCTTGCTAACAGGTATCTATGGAACAGATATGCTGGTATCCCTTTTTCCCATCCATCCATTTCTCAGATGTTCCCTAAGCTTTTCCTTGATGATGATCTTTTTCAGCCATTGGGAAGTCTCTGGGAACTGGGAAAAAACAGACTACACCTGCACTGAACTCTACTATAAGGTATGTAGGTACACAATGCTGAAAGTCTTTTGTGGGCTGATGGCTTAAATAACCCGCTAGCAAATCATACACTAAAAACATGTCCCTGCTGGTGATATAACAGTAGGTGCATTCTTGCCCATAACTGGAATGCCCCGATTAGGGCAGAGTTTGGAACGTACCAGTTCAGACAAGAATATCTCCTTCAGGTTGTGACAAAGGCAACAAAAGAATGCAAATAATTTAGTAGAGATTCATTTTTATTCTGAATGAACAATCTATTTTATGTATATTGTTTCTCCACTAAAGCTCCCCTTCATGAACAGGCAGTCATTCTCAAGACAGAAAATGATGCAAGTCCCTTTGCCACCAGAGGTTCAGATCCTTATTTCGTTGTTGTTCTACTAGACTGATCAACTGTTGGGCACAATATCCCCTGGCACTGCTCTGAAGAACTCTTACATTTAGACATAAATTTTGCAGATTTAAGATGTTGGATACCCTCCATTGCTTGCTGCTGACCTATGTGGGCTATTCGTGCATTTGGCTGATTTTTGCAGTAAATAAGCTCCCAGCAGAATATGAGATAATATACAAAAATATTTATCCATCTTCCAATCTAGATACTTCAGAATTCATGAAATAATTAGGGATTTATAATCTGTGTTGCCTCTCCCTTGGGGAATATCAAAACATTAAGATTTACGAACACTCCTGAGAAGTCATACCAAGATGATACATCCACACAGAAAATTATCATGCCTACAAAGTGAAGGAATACTCTGGTGATTGAACAATAGACAACAATATGGCAATCAACAACTGGATAAAACTTTTTTACAGAAGAAATCACTTCTTTGGTACAATTCTTTCATTCCCAGTTTGAGTCCCTTTTAGAAAAACTAATGGGATTGCAGAAAGCAATACCATGATGTTGTGAAAAAACAGTGAACTGTAGGCTTCTTAGATGAGTCTTCAGATGTGACTGTGAGCAAGAAGTAGAGGAAAGATGGATGGAAGAGGGAAAGCAGTGTCTGCAGGTGCTGCAAGAAGATAGATAGAGAAGATGCTGGAGTGGAACAGAGGTACTAAGGCAAGGTGCCAGTACTGCACCTGGCCTCTTGAAGGTTCCCTGCAATATCACAGACCTTAGCAAGCAGTGAAACCCAGATGACTCACAGCAATCTAGTGAGTTCCCCAGTAGTCATACAAGACTCTTTTGGTTCCAGGGCTTTGAACACTGCATGCATGGCTCCAATGAAAGTAGTGCTTCTGATATCAGTTAGAGTTCTCTTCCCTTAAAACAGGAAGAAAACAGATCGAGTAGGACTGAAAGAGGCAGATGAAGGGAAGACCTAGGGTGGATGGTTTTATCTTGCTTTGCCAGGGAGATATGATGAAGGGAAGGCAGTGAGGCCTACAACTGCTGTTGTAGGAAAGGTTCACATCTTGAATCTCCAACCCTAGGCAAGAAGCAGAGAGCCTGTCCAGAGCAGCAATCCTGTTTCCTCATCTATAAGCACAACAATCTGTACTGGCTTGCACCAGTGCCTGCCAATACCTCGGATCTGCTCGGGCTTCTCATTTTCATTGCTCTTCAGGGCAATATACATTTCAATGAGGCTAATAATTAGACTAATGAAGTTAAATAATTAGTCTAATAAAGCTAAACTACTTCTTGGAATAACCCAAAAATTCCCTTGGAAAGCAAAAGGACAAAGCATATTGACTGACATGAGGTAAGGAAAATAATAAATAAAAGAAAATTCATCCTGCACTCCCAATCTCACATTCTAATACGCTATGTGCTATGCAGATAGGAAGACAAGCACCTTGTGAAAGAGCTTAAAACAAAGCAAGCCAGAATGCAAAATCTGTGAAGAACACAGCGAAAATACATTTCAGTACCTTTGTTTCTTACTCCTGTGATTCCTCATTACCTTCATTATGGTACCCTTAGTTAATCAATGAATGTCAAGCTCAGCTCAAGTATAAGTACTGTGGGCCAGCTTAGCATTATCATACTCATAGAATAGTTTGATTTGGAAGGGACCCTTAAAGGTCATGTAGTCCAACTCCCAAGTTTCACCTCCTTCGAGGTTTGGAAACACCAATTAAAATAAACAAACAACCAAACAAAAAAAAACAGAAAACATTTAGATTACTGATCACCAGTGCCATCACTGACAATAGGAAGTAACTGTTAGATCATGTCCTGATATTTTCATCACCATATTGTTCTCCTAAGTATGGTACTTTGTTTACTCTACACCTCTCACTATGGCTACCACCAAGCATTACTACAAGTCAGGGATCGCACATTTGCTATCAGACCCAGTCTTGCCATTCCAAGTAAACAGCCCCATAATACAGATTAGTGAACTGTAAGGATAAAGGCATTTCTA
The DNA here is from genome assembly GCF_016699485.2 of Gallus gallus. Classification (NCBI taxonomy): domain Eukaryota; kingdom Metazoa; phylum Chordata; class Aves; order Galliformes; family Phasianidae; genus Gallus; species Gallus gallus. The sequence goes on along the minus strand of NC_052536.1, from coordinate 46,163,347 downwards.
TTTTTTATGGATACATTTGTTTTCAGAAAGGAATTTGGTTTGTTAGTAAAACTATTTTTGTTCAGGCTTAGCAGCAGATCGAAAAAATTAGCTGGAGGGTTACTTACTTTCATGTAGATCCAGTGTTCCACTCTTCTCCTGGCAGAAAGGAAAAGGAAAGCACCTTCAGGATCTCAAGGCACAGATTGTGCACTTCTTGTGGTATCAAGTAATTTCTTTTAACATTCTGCTGTGCAATTCAGCAATTCCCAGAACTGCATGTTATAGTTTGCATTCTGAACAAAGCTAAGTACCTTCCCTTCCAGGGTTCTTTTGTCTTCTAAATGAATCCTCGTTGGTTGTATTTCATGTTAGTCTGTTCATACTGCTTCTGTATAAATGAACATATTAATCCTTAATTTTCTAGGGTTTTTGTTCCATTTGCCAAGGAAGCATTTTTCTTCTCTCCAAAGCTGCAGATGCAGATTACCACTGTGCTGGCTTCTTCCTGTCTGGAGCGCTCTGGCAAAAAGAATTAGTTGAGGAAAGTTCACATTCATAAAAATGTGTATTTTCCTTTCACTTCTACCATACGTCACAGCTGTCTCCTTGTGTTCTCATCAGTTTTCTTTCAACCATTACTTACATGAAACCTACCACCGCCGCTAGCGTCTGAAGAACTGGAAAGCTGACCTTCCAAGACAGGGTGTAGAAATGTGGGAGGCATTTTTAGTCCTATCAATTGACAATTCCTCCACAACTCTTTCACCTCTTAATAGTATCTATGAGGAAATGCAAACCCTCAATGTAGACTTATTGAAGTATTCGCAGTGGTGGAGAAAAAGCTGTCTGGATTCACTTGTCAGCAGCTTGGGCAGTTGTGGAACTTGAGGTTCATTTCGAAATACTTGAAGTATTTGAGCAGTAGACCTAGGTGCAAAAAATGAATTAAATAATGTTTAAAATCTAGTGTGGAAGCCGACATGGGCAAGATAGACTCCAATTCAAAAAGAATCAGGTTTAGGTTGGCATGAGAGAAAACACAGAGAAATAAGAAGTACAAATGTGATACTGTTGGTGAGTTCATGTTTAAAAGTGTGGCATGTCAGTGTAGAGAAAACTGGTCTGCACTATCCAGTCAGAGCTGCTGTACTTTTTTATGTCTGGCATGCTCTGCATTGCAGGAAAATTCCATTCACAGAAAAAAATACATTCCTTTTTCTATGTATTTCTTCAGGAGAAAATTAAAAAACAAACGAACGAAACATTGATATAGAGATGTCATCCACAGAGATAAAGAAGGACAAAATTAAGCAATAAATTCAAGGAATCGTCCTTTTACAGCTTCAGCAACTCAATCTAGAAAACACCAGGGAAGAACATCAAAGTGAATGTGAATTAGCATGCAGTTGCATAAAGCTAAGAGATTCTGAGTAGGAATCTAGAAATTAGACCTTTGAATTCCATCATACCTGCTTTCTCCTTGTCTATTGGAAAGGGTACCAAGAAAATCAGATAGAACAGATTCCTTCTCCCTTTGACTATACTGGTGCAAAAAACCGAACACCAACAAACAGCACAATAGGTGAAAGAGCAGGTGCACTTACTGCCAGAGAGCTTTTCAAACCAGTTTGATCCTCCAGTCCAGCTACAAGCAGCAGGATCTCTCTTGTTTGAGTACCACCTCTATGTCTTGTTTAACAGCGCCCGGTGCATTATGGAAACTCTAACTTAGATGTCTCACTGCACATGCCAGAAAAAGAGTAACCTAAACTGGTTCTTAAGACGTTATCTGAAGTTTGCCTCACACCACTCACAATGAAGCAACTGGTGCTAACGTATCATCACCCACACAGGGCACTGCAAATCACCCTTCAAGCAAATATCAACCGGTAGACTCTCTATTAAAACTGTAGCCTGTATCAGTACTAGTCTAGCATCCTCGAAACAGTAAAGATAGATGTTTTTAAGAAACAGAAATGTCTAAGATGTTATTTGTTATAGGATGTTCCAAAGGCTGTTAATCTCCTGTCTACACCTTAAGAATGAAAAAAAAAAAAAAAAAAAAAAAAAGAGGAGAAAAATCTAATTTAAACATGTGCTACTAGGAATAAAAAATTCAGGTTGGTGTTACATTAAATTACTCAGGAGGCTGAGGTATCCAGCCACGATCTTCAGAAAAAAAAGAAAATTATAGGGTCTATCAATTAGAGAAGCAGTGCTCTGAGCCTATGTGCTGGCATGCTTACAGTTTTTTTAATGTCTGGCAGGATGTTTTACAAACTAAACTCAGCAAGATGACAATTCCACCAGAAGGTGCTTCAGATGGTTTTGCTAATAATTTTGATCAGCTGAAATGGAGAAAAACATCACTTTATTTGGCTTTTCCAGAACCTGTCAAATCTGAGCAGAGCTATTAATTGCCCCCTTCTGCATCACCCACCAGCCTTTCCCACTTTCTTCAAGAAAAGACACGCTTCAATTTATTTTTTTCCTGAAAGTATTCTGCATAATCAGCCTTTGTTTCCAAAATGCTGTTTGGTCATTCTTTGTGCACTTCCTTTGCTAGAAGGAAGTACCATTTCTTGAAAATATTCATTGGAGGCTGGTATTGCTACTGCTAGAAACATGTAAGTGCTAACCACCATATATTGGCTTTTGTTTTAATAGCCTTTTAACCAACTTTGTTAATGGACTGAATGCAATTTAGATATGGAACTTGGCTAAAATGTAGCTTCAATTGGCTATTAAAATTTAAGAGCCAACTAAGATAGCTAATTACAAAAAAGCTCCAGTGATAATGCTAAGCAGAATTAGTAATAGCAAATGACAGTCTGTCTAGTCTTATTCCCAAAGGGAAAGAAACTCTTAACTGAGAAGTCAACCAGACAACGTGCAGAAAACCTAATTGCATTACTGGTATTATAGCATCCCAAATCTGTCAGCTCACTGGGACAAAACAGTGAGTAAAGTCTGTCAAACTACTCAGGAAAGCAACTGACCCCCCTCCCTTAATGCCAGCTGCAATAGTTATGAGGAATTATTTGATTTAAAGTTACTAAGAAATATTCTCAAAAAAAAAAAACATCAAACCAGTACCATCTGAAAAATATACCTACGCCCAATTTGATTCTCTCTCCAGATATTTTAGAGAAAAAAAAATACTAACAATCTGTCTGCTAAATGTTCAAGCACTAAAAGAAGCATTCTCTGCTTCATTATCAATATCCTCATTACACCATCAGTTGAAGTGCCAACTAGTTCTCCTGTGAAGATTTATCATGTATGGTGGCCACTTTGAAACATAGGTAGCAGAATCTTTAACATTCCCTACTCAAGTGTCTCCCTGCTGTGCCTGTAAATGTCAGTCCAGTTTTTTCACGGCTGTGCACACAGATTAGAAACAGCAGGAGAGCTTGGGAGTATGACTACAATACCAGTAAGGACACTTGTCTTCATGGCACTGCTCAAGTGATGCTTGGAATGCAGGACCCTGCTGTTTTCTAATATTTACACACAACTGGAGTCATCAAGAGCAGTAAATGCAGTCTAAAGGCAGCTTGCTTCTTTTGTGTTAGGGGCTTTACTTTCAAATGGGATGTCAACAAAAATCCACTGCACACTTCTTCTCTTATAAAGTGATGCATTTCCCCATCACTGTTTTGCAAAACAGTGAGAACACGCGTACAAACACATACTATATGCAATACATACAGCAGTAATGCAAGTTACGATCACAGCCTTCCACTTGGTCCATCCTTGACCATCCCAAAGCTTAAACATCTTACAGCAAGCCAGAGAAATTCTTGCCTATGAAGACTGTAGTTTTGCAGGGGTTTTTTCGTGAAAAGGAGATAAAACCTGAAACATTTGCTTAGAACAGAAAGCACATCCCAGTAAAAACTTTTTCCAAGACATTTTGGGTGGGAAGCGGTAGGGGCAGCTTATGAAATCTACTGCTCAAAACATTATTTTCAAAGATAAAGGAAATTTGTTTATTGCAATTTGTTTTGGTAATGTCAAAAGAAAACACACTCCTAAAAACTTGGAAAGAAAAGAAAGCAAGTTTATCAGTAAATAAGTCACTAAAAAATAATAAAATCTGAAACAACTGAAGTACAAAGAAATTGATGTATGCAAGAGAATAAAATATGCTTTCTTGACAATAGTTATCCAAAACAGCTTAACGCTTCTTGAAAAAAAATATTAAATGAGTTCATTAAAATAATAACTTGATTTGAGGAGATTCACATGAGGGAGTTCAGCAATCCTATTTTTGTTTCTGAAATAGAATGCTACACATAAGAGCCTTCAGCCACACTTCGATAATACCTAAGAAAATGAGCCCATATAGCAGTCTAAACAAAAACAACAAGGCACTAGACCTTTTAAATGTGAGTTTCCAGTTTTATTTGAAAACAAATCTCCCCTTGCTTTCAAAACATTACCTCATCATTCATTCAGCATTTTATGCTAGAGCATTTTTTTTTTCAGTGTGTAGCTACTCAAACATTATACTATCAAGCAAGCAGTACACTGGACATCCACACAGAAACACTACCCATTGGCTCAAATGGATTCCTTCTGGTTTGTCGAACTTCACAGCGCACTCTCTCTAATAGAAATTAAGTTCATGCCCCAGTTATATGTGTTTTTGTGGTATGTAAACAAAAAGTAGAGGTATTTTACACGGAAATTAAATAGCGCCTTTTTTTTTGTTGTTGTTGTTGCTGCTGTTTTCTTTTAAACTTACAACACTAAAGAGAAGACTCAAAGCCAAACAAAGAAGTGATTTTATAAGGAGATTTTGGGAGCTTAACTATTAAAAAAGGAAAACCATTATGTTGTTATGAGAAGTGCACGTGAGTCAAGCTTTCACTGGAACTAGATACCTTAAAAAGTTATAATTCACATTTATTAACTTCTCCAGGCTCTTCACTGATATAAAACAAAACCCTGAGGAGTGAATTGAGGATTGCTATTGTTCTTCTTCCCCTCCCTCCCTTCCTCCACCCCCTTTTCTGTTTTTTTTTTTATTTAAAACTCTGGGCCTTATGCCTGAAATTCTGGTTTCTTTTCTCCAGAAGAACTCTGAATATAAGAAAATGATACAGAAACAAATACTATTAAAAAAAAAAGAGGAGGTCACACTCAAATTCAGTACCTATCCTAAAAAGAACTGTTTAAACGCATTTTATAACAAACTAGAATAGAAAGGTGCTTTTTACTATTTTGTTATCTCAGTTAAAATACTTGAGAAATATTTAAAACTTTTATTATTTCAGACACCTGACTTAAATCATCTCAGTGTACATCTAAGTGAACTCTTTCAAATTTATTCAAAATTATAAGAAATCAGATGCCACACTATTGCTCCTTAAAGAACCATAACAAAACTACATTATAAAGCAGAAAAAAAAATCAGTCTCTTTTAGTTTGCATTTATATACACAAATTCACCTTAAAAATAAAAATGCACCCTCACTTCAAAGTTGGCAAAATTTTGCATTAGTATTACAGCAGACATAACTTATGCAAATATTTTACTAAAACATTTATTCTTCAAAGAACCAGTACAAACAGCAGTCCAAGTTGTTTTTTTGGTTTTTTTTACAGGAATTATTATGTAAAAAAGGGAATGAAATAGATTCCAGTGCTACAGTAACTGAAAAAAAAAAAAAACAAAACAGAGATGAGCTGAAGAGCAACTTAAGTTTTTGCTCCATTCATTATTTACTTCTGAACTCTCTTCCTGGTTGCTGCGCTTTTCTTGGTTTTTGGTGATGTCACTTTTCGTGTTCTGGTAGCTACCGCTTCTGTATTTTGATAAAAAAAAGAAAAAAGAGAAGATCATCTGTAAAGTAACAGAAATGAATCACAATAAATTACACTGCTGCATTTTAAGAGGACAGATCAACTCAAATTACTCCCTTAATTTTGATATATATGAGGATGGAAAAAGAAAACAGGAATTTACCACAATTTCCGGGAACCAACGCTATCCTGAAAACAACATACTGTACACTTCAGTTTTTCAAACCATTTACACACAGTTTCACAAATTTAAAAGCCCACCTTCAGGAAAAGATGAAGAACGAGTTCCTCTTAAAATTTTAAGTTCCTCTTTCCTCCACGTGTGCTAAATTACAGTTGTGATCCCTCCCAGTGTTGAGTCACTTTTGGTGCTCTCTGGATCTTGTGCTAAGCTGATCAAGCTCTGCAACCTGGTAAAGAACTATTTTGGGGTCTCTGAATTATGAAAGCTTAATGAGTTGCAGCAGCTTAGATTGCTCTGAACTAAGAGTATACATGAGGAAGGCACACAGGTAGAAAAGAGGAAGACTTGTTTGGCAGCGTTGAGCTGTTAAGTCATCTCCGCTATCAGTGCAAATTAAAATTCAAATTTAAATCTCTCATAGTTTTGTGATTTTTGTTATTGGTATTCCACATCATAACATTATGCGGAGCACTGACAGTTAAAGTGTTAATGCTCCAGTTCCACAGATTGTCAATAGTTCCAGGTACCTGGCTTTCAGAAGAAAAGAACAACTACATCTCCCAGAAGACTTTCACTGTTCCATTTCCGTTTTCCATTTAGAGGGAAAGATAAAACTGCTCGCAAGTCATGAAAAGTTCCCTTCTTTTACAGCTCATCTCTGCAGTGCATGCTCCCTTGCTGTCTCACCTTCAGAATTAGAGTAAGGCCTTCGGTTTTGGACAGTCTCTCATTTTATTTATTAGCCTCAATCCCAATTATATTGTATTACATTGTGTTATTTTGCATTCCAATATCATATTTAGTAAATTAACTTTCTTCCTCAGATCACTGCCTCTGTTTGGTTTTCAGGCCCATCTCCCTACCCTTTCACCTTTTTTCCCCACTTCCCCCTTTCCCAGGGCACAGGCCTGTCGGTTCCCCCCACTCCATTAATCACACAACTGGGCTGAACAGGCCCACAGACTGTTGACAAACCTATTATTTGACAACATTAAAAAAAAAAAAACAATCAAGACTGCAACCTAAAAAAGATTCTTAATAAACCAGAAAGGCAGGTTGTTCGAGGAGACCATACATAAGAGCAGCAATAAAACCAGATCATTTCTGTGAACCACATTCATCTCATCACTTTTGAGAAAATAATGCTATAATAAAACTTGCTACCATTTTCAGTAACACAGTAAAATGCTTTTCATCATCTATTCATGTTATTTTTCAGATTATTTTTTGATCTTGCCTTGGAAGATTCACAGAATGGCTTGGTTTGGAAGGGACCTTAAAGATCATCTAGTTTCAACCCCCTGCTGTGGGCAAGTTTACCAATGAGACTGATTTCCTCCTTAAAGACAGCAAGCCTAGTTATTTAAGTTCTTGCCTGTTGATCTACATATAACCCTAAAGTTCCTGTCAACTTTCTAATCTGTTACTGACAAATAATGTAAGACTGAGTTTCATGGAAGTCCTTTACAAAGAAGCTTCTTATGTAAGACAACAGCCTTTAAGCGCTATGAATCACTGACTGTTGAAGCTCAATGAGTAAATTTGGAGGAAAGAAACAAGGTAAAGAACAATGCACAACAAACCAAAATAGTCACGAGTCCAGTCAAAACCAAAACTACACCGAGAAAAGCAAAAAGTTATTGTTTATTGTGTAATTTAATTTGCTCTTAAAATGTTGTTTTGAAATGAAAAATTACCAATGTCAACTTTGAAGAATGTCTCCATTCTTGAAATAGTGAAAAAAAAATTCTTGCTCCTTTTTGGTCCAAAAACATTCATTACCATTCAGCACAAAACTACAAATAGATGATGGTTTCTTGCTATTAAACAGAGCAGCTTTATCAATGAAAGGTCTACTCTGGCAAAATACCATACACCCTCCAATCACAAGTGCTACTTAGAAATCAGATCTACTTTGGTACCCTTGCAAATACTGGAGTACTGGTAACTAAAAGCTACATAAACAGGTATCAAATTAAAATAGCAACTCAATTATGTAAAACATTCCTTTTCCTAGATAAATTACATCATATTCTCAAGTATTAGTTCATATTTTTCAAAGTCACACAATATTTCAGCAACTACAAGTGTTAATTCTAGCAAGCAACAGAAATATCTGAGTTTCTAAACTGAGTAGCTTCAGTGGCATGTAGGCTAAATTATTTTTCCTATTTGTTACTCTTCTTCAGTTTTGAAGAAAGTAACTGTGATTTTTCTTTTCATCTGATTATAGATTATATAACCAAATGCTACAATGACAGTCCAAATTCACGCTCTATTATCAGGAAGTGTTAATGAAAATGATGACTTTACAGGTGTTTGACTATACAGGGAAAAAAAGTGGTATTTAGTTTCCATATTTGTATTACAGTAGAGTAGTATTTCATGTGTAGTCAAGGACAATCCAAGCAAATAAAGCTTAATAATTCCGGTTTCCTTTCAGTATCTAAAGGGGAGCTGTAGGAAAGAAGGAAGTCCACTTTAGCAGGGTCTGTTGTAATAGAACAAGGAGAAATGGTTTCAAGCTTAAAGAGGGTAGATTTAGGTTAGATATTAAAAAAAAAAAGTCTTTTACAGTCGGAGTGCTGAGGCACTGGAACAGGTTGCCCAGTGATGTGGTGAATGTTCCATCCCTGAGACTTTCAAGGTCAGCCTGGATCAGGACCTGGGCAACCTGATCTAGCTGTGGATGTCCTTGATCACTGCACGGAACATGGACTAGATGACCTTCAAAGGTCCCTTCAAACTCTAAGGATTCTATGATTCTAATTCACTAAGAGCTCACCTATTTCTAATTGCCCTTGCAAGAACACAAAAAAGAAGATGACAGCCACCATGCCTCTGATCTTTCCTTTATTTTTATAGCATTAATGCATTAATTTCAAAGCTTTTCTAAACAAACATCCATGTGGAGAACCTCCAAGAGGATCATAACAAAACAAAACACAATCCTTGCCATGGTCCTTTTGTTCATAATTTCAAGTTTAAGTAGCAGTAATATTGGCTGAAACTATCTGATTAACTTGCATTAAACACAAAACATCTTTAGCTTCAAAGTTTGTGGCTATTTCAGAAGATCTGAAGATCTGTACCAAGAAGCCCACCTGCTTTTTCAAAATTAGTTAGCCCAGTAACACATACTGCCCCCTCCCCACAAATTTTCCAGTATTAATGACAATTGTTTCCAAATATAGAAACAGTCCTGTGTGGGCAGCACCAAATGAGGATGCAAACAAAGCTATTACAACTAAAAGAGAGGGTTCTTATAAAGTAGATTAAACTGAATTAGGTTCAAACAGCAATTCAAATGAGGAAGAATTATATAGGCAAAAAATAAACCAGATGGTGTCACTGCACAGCTTGTTTTGAGACTGCAACAAAGTTCAGTAGCGGCATAAAGAGTCCCCACAGGCTCTAGAGGAATTATTAGACATGTTTACTACAGTGTCTGATTGTCTCCGCGTAAAAAGTATTATATAAAAGAAATCCAGCAGCACTGTATAAAGTTTTGGATTCTGCTCTTCAAGAAAGCAGAAAAATGAGAAAAATGAGGGAAAAAAGTGTGGTAATCATGGACTCAGCAGAAAATTAAATGAACTGAGCAGAGGGAAATAAAAGGAGATGTGAAGGTGCAGCCTTTAGTATTTATCAATTGTGCAAGGTATTGCTGCAAAAAATGAGCCATTTTCATGTCTACGGTGAATATGATAACTTACAAGCTTAAAACATCAAGAAGGGAAATTCATATTAAATACTAAAATTATCAAAAGAAAATACTGCTTCTTACAAAGCCATTTGCAGTAGTAAGGATAGTTAAGTGCCAGACGAGGCATTGACCAGTACTGTTTCAGGACATTCACTACTGAAGTTTTAAAAGAAAATTATGGTATGCATCAGTACTGACACAACTGTAGGTAGATAACCTGCATTTAGACCGGTGTATGGAACAGACCATCTTTTGGTGATGTTTTCCAATTCTACATGAACTATGAGAAATAAAACAACACTTGAGTCTAAAAATGACGTTTCTATGAATGACAAAGGTTTCTTTGCTCTGCTGGACAGTGAGAGATTCCGATTGTGAAAACACAGCTGCTAAGCAGGAATCTGTTACAACATAGGTATCAAAAGTGACTGAAGATTACATCATAGGTACAATATATTAGAATACAAACACATACAAATTTTAGACTCTCAAGAAAATATCTGTTAAGTGAAAAAATTCATAGAAGCATGCATATTGCCAGTTTGCAGCTGCATCACTTGCATATGCTGAATTTATTCCAAACCAAGACTGAGTCCATGCATGTTTCTGTATAATGGTGCCAGAAATTACAGTCTATACAAGCTCTTGTAGTACTCATCATTAAACAATATCGCTATCACCTTCTGCCCTCAAAAGAAAATCAAACAATTGAGCACCTTGATCAGACAAAGTTTCCTTTTTTCTTCCTCCCTTTTCCTTTGAATAGGAGAAATAAGGAAGAGCATGTAGTCCTCTGACACGCCCTTTCCCAACTCCTTCACAGAACTCTGCATAGCTAACAAAGACCTGTAGGGTAATGCTTCCGAAACAAGAATTTTTTGGTACTTGGTAGACTACTGAAGTGATTTGCAAGAGGAACAACTAGCAGTTTTAGTTAGTTGGCTTGTTCCCTCTTCTTAACAGTTTTTTTTTTTTGTCTAACAACAACAACAAAGAAATCGAAACACACTTCAGCAAAAGAAATAGACCAGAAGAATTGAAATATGGGCTTGAATTCCAGGAAATATAAAAAAGCTAGGGGCAAAAAGAAAGAGGAAAGAAGGATGGCAGAGCTGCAGGATGGGGTTTGAAATTCAGAGGGTACTCTTCTGAGTCTATTGCTCAATGATGTTTGCTATAAAAAATGAAATCAATTCATTTTCATAGGAAAACATGGAAACACATCAGGACACAAGAACATATCATTTCACTACTTCTATGCCTGCTTATTTCCTAAAGATAACATTGAGTCTGAGAGTTCTGAAAAAAATATATAAAATTGTTCCAGATAAAACTGAAAGACTTATTTACTTCTACTTGCTGAAGAAGCTTCAAAACACAATTGTACAAACTTACATAAAACAGTAGTCACACGTAGCACATGTTTAAAAACAGCCTTCCTCTTCACTGCACAGCAATTTGCAGGAAGAATAAAATTTAGGTTAAACATGTACCTTAAATCTTGAAAAGGTGACTGTTTCCTGTATGATTCTGGGTCACTAAATGTTTTTTTTTTCCTCTTTTCTGGAGAAAAATTTTACTTCCAGGATTTGTATCTGAGTTCAGCACACTGCACTTTATGTTCAGGTCACAGAACAAGAAGAAAGCAAACATCTCTTTTATTACCTTTTCCTTTTAGCTATGCACATTTTCCTCAGATCTTTTTCAATATTTTTAAAATACTTTACATTTAATACTTTTCATTAGCAGCAAATGAAAGAAAGTTCCATGAGACACAATAGGGAACATTAATACATTTTATACTATAAAGGTGTTTAAAGCCTTAGTCTGGAGAGACCGAGTAGAAATAAGCTTAAGATAAGGAGGAACACTACATAGAAAACTGTGTTCCAATCAGACAGGAATATACTGAAGTATTTCAGTATTTTACATATAGAAAATTGAAAATAGGCACTTATTATAATCATTGTGAGCATGATAGTAGAAGTGAAAGAAGAGAAGATCAACAGATAATTAGAACTACTGTGAAAAAAAGGTTTTGCTGAAAATGTTTATACTAAGGTGTAAGATGAAGGGGTAGAAATCTACCAGTAATGTGTGCTTGGGTGTGGAGTACAAAGATGAATAACAAGTAGTGCCACAAACAACCTAAAAAAAAATCCTATTATTTGCTTATTCCTTAAAACTTATGACAAGACCAACAATTCCCTAAATATAAAATGGAATCCAAGTATCGATTTAATCTCACATTAAGTAATCAATCTTACTTGAATAAAGAGATTTCTAGGACAAAAACTCAGATTCTGATTTATGCAAATAAAGCTATGAAACGTAAATAAACACAAAGCTGAGTACCTATTAAGAAATGCTACTAAACCTCACATGTTTTTTTGTTTGTTTGTTTTGTTTTTTATACACTGCAAGAGTAGCTGAAGACCCCAGATAAGGCCTTACCATGTTAGATGTTGAATCACAATATAGCCATGCACAATTCCTACCTCTGGCAGTGCTACTTATTAAAAAATCCCATTTAAAAAATACTTTCCATTTCAGGCTTACTTTAGAATTTCACTCTATTTCACTCTCCCTCGGTTAATAAAATCCAAAATTGTTTTAAAAATAATTTAAAAAGGAAATGAAAAGAACTGTATAAAAAAAAACTATTTGATACAATTCAATCTTTATCAAACCCAAGATTAAAGAAATCTCCCAGTGATAGTAGTATTTCGAACTCCACAGGTTGCTCTGAACCTAGGACTGTTAACAAATTCTCATAAAACTCTTACTTATGCTACTTTCACAGAAGTTCTCTATAGTAGCTGCCTAATCCACACACACTGACTTTAAAAAAACATACTAGAACTATTAATATTATGCAGTACACCCCTGCAGAAGTGTTGGTGGATACATACAGTGCATGCCAAAATTTGCTGTTTTGCTCTAACCGTATAATCACTTGAAAGTTTGCATATTTTACTATCATACATGAAGGTAGCTAATACCAAAAAAAAAAAAAAAAAAAAAAGGAACTATAACAGTGTAAAAAAGCCTTTTCTTTTAAATTGAAATCATGTCTTGTGATAGTATTTTTACTGGTGGGAAAAACAGGGAAGGATATGGAAGGATATGAGTTCTCGTTACAGAAAAGAAAGAAGAAACTGATTATAATATGCTATTTTTAACTTCTCTAAAAAAACAATTTTTATTATTCAAGTACAACACAACTTGTTTTTGAAAGCTTTCTGAAATCCATTTGCTGAAGAGTCTAACAGTCCTGCTTGACAGTTTCAGAAAGACTGATAGCGGACATATTGAGTGAGATGGCGCTTACTTTACTTATCTGAAGTGACCACTCTTACACTGAGAACCAAAAGGAACAGTTGAAAAACAGAACTTCAACCCGCCTAACCTTTCTTCTGCTCTTTTCTATTCCTCCACCAAGCTTGAGACTCCCTGATCACATCACTAGGAGACTTCTTTACTGGCAGAATCCCTTACAGGCCTCTGAGCACCATGGTGTACTCAAACTGAGGCACAGCTGGATTGGGATCTTTTGGGACTGGATTAGACAATTCGGGTTTTCTAAGTAGCAGGATGCAGATAGCATTAATTAGCTGAACAGAAAGAAGCTGCATGACTCTCTTTGCTACTCTTAAGTCCAAATACTCATGAAATATTTGAACACCTTAGGAGTAACCCGCTATGAGTAACTCCAGACGTACATAGCACAAGTTAGAAACCAATCAAATAGTATTCAAACAAATTTTAAATGTTCTTGCGTGACTAAATTTTAATTTCTAAGGGTGCATCAAGAAATTACCGACATTATTGGATAGTAAACTTTACGGTATCTTTTAGTCACAAGAGTAAACACATAGGAGAGAAACAAGTCCACGTTAACATAAAATTAGGCAGATTAGGAAATACAGTTCTAAATATTTTTGCAATCAGCTATTTTCAATCTGTCAAAAGCATCAGAATTCTAAGATTATGAAACAGTTGCCTTTTCTTTAAGCATGATTTATAAATCTGTATTGAAAGTGAAAGTTTTTAATGCCAAATTTGAAGAGAACAACATGATTAAGTGCATGTATATCTTTTTAATCTGAAATCACCCCACCCCCGCTTAGTATTCATTAAATTGAGTAGCACAAAAAGGTGAAATTAGAACCATTTCACCTACAAAATTACCAAGAGAAGGTATAAATGTAAATTTATGCCCATCACTTTTTTTTAAAACTATTGCATGCTAAAAATACCCATCCCCTCCCAAATAACTTCAATTAGTCTGAAAAATCTTAGCATTTATATAGTTGACGAGATTTGGATTGCAATTTCTGAAGCCTTTTTTCATTTCAGTCTATGAAAATCCCAATCCACAATCATAGGGGAGTTTAAGGGTAAGTGTAACATATAATATGGCACTTCAAAAGTGTATGTTCAGCTCACAAGCACCAAATAACAAGTAGTAAGTAATCAACTAAAAAATTGTTTCAAGGTCTTCAATAAAATGTTAAAACTAGCAAAAAAAGTCAGCATCGTGTCAAATAACTATTTCCTTCAAAGAAAGTATAATCTAGCTAATTAACATTATTTCAGCTGCTGACAGACTAGAAAATTCTTAATAAATTGAGATCAACAATTCAAAAGGCATTCAAGTAAGAGAAATAATCACAGATTTTAATGATTGGTATTCTATAATGTGAACAGCTGAAAATGAACAGAGCAGTGTCACCTTCTGGAATAACACTAGCTTAATTACTTGTACTTTGTACCACACTGAGTAAATACACTGGAGTAATTCCATAACTTAACAATAGCACTGCTTCTGAAATGTTTTATTTTTCCATTCTGCCATGCACCTTCATCAATTATTTTTTTTAAATAAGATTTGTTTTGAGCTAGAGTCTATTATGATCACTTTATTATTTTTAGAGTACTAAAATGATTTTTTTTTTTTTTTTTTTGACTTACTGGAAGAAGCAGGCTTCTTTTTTTCTGGACTTCCTGCATCTTCCATTTCTGCTTCACTGCTCTCATTGGCTGCAGCTGCTGCCTTTCTTTTTTTCTGTAAATGAAATGGCAATTAAACTCAAAGAGTAGAAGATATATTATCCTCACAAGGTATTCTACAATTTTAACCATCATTTCCTCGTATAGTTCAAGCTATCAGTTGTAGACATTTATTCATATATCAATGTAAGAATACTAGTACTAGGCAACAAACAGTTTAAAAGTTCAGTTCCCCTATGTCCAAGCCACATCAGCTGGAATTTTAATGTATGAAAACGTAAGTTTTTATGATCAAAATCTATTTTATTTACATTGGCTAAATGGTTGCAAACAGATTCATCTGAAAAAGAATCTCAAAGAGCACAGAAAAACACTTTACCCCAAGTTTATGTTAATACCTTTTTCTTAAGCAATTATACATCACTAAATTCAAGTTTATCTGGCTTCTGAAGGCTTGCTTTGCACAGCTCAAAAGTTGGTAACATCTGCTAACAGTATGTTATTATTTTTACCTAATAGCAACAACGGATTCTGTTCCAAAGAGAAGTACAACTCTACTCAACATATCCCATCTTAAAATCTCTAAATTCATAGTAACCTTATTATCTGTGTAGTACAATTAATCTTACTTTTCCAAACTATTCTTAAGGTAGTTATGAAAATATTTTACTCAAAACCCATATCATTTCTGCAAAGAATTAGTTGACCTATATTTGTAGCAGAGATTTAGCAATAATTGAGGAACACTAGAAGAGTTTATTTATTTTTTTTCCCCCAAACTGTGTAAGACTACAGCTTTACTAATACAGCTTCTTAAGTGGTTACAACTTCACATGGCTCCTGAGAGAAGGGGAGAGTGCATTACATCTTTCCTTTCCAAAGTGTTGCTTCATGATTACCATCTAAACCCTGCTGGGCTGAACAGATTGGTTCGATAATTACATACAATAACTGCAGTGGGCAGGTAACCCTCAGCTGGCACAGGGCAGCTCCCCTGTGAGAACTTCCATATGCAAACTGCACTGATGGAGTGCATTAGGTACATCTTTCCTGCCGGTGCACAGGCCTGATTACCGCCAGCCAAGACTCCAAGGTTAGCATGTCAGCAGATTTGTGATGCATTAGGCAGGAATAAACACAGACACTTTTGTTCATTCTGACCAAAATTAAGGAAGACTATTTCAGTGCTGTACTGCTTTTATATGAGAGATAATACATTCCTTGCAATTGTACTAGAAAACATTTTAAATGCTCATCAGAAAAACAGATATCCAATATATGCCACACAAAAGCAAAATACATTTATCTTGTTTCCAAGCTTATTTAATAAAAAATGGTTTCTTAATCTTGATGCAGGTGAATTACATAGTAATAGAAATCAGGCTGCATTCATCTAACAATAGTCACACCTGTGTATCTGAGGCCCATCATTAAATTAAAAACCACATTTTCCAGTTGGTTCCCAGTATTTCCCAGCAATTCTTCAGTACTAAACAAAAGTAAGATGCGGTCCTCGCCCTGAATAATGTAGTATAGAGTTCCAGATAGTTCCTTCAATACATGGGATTGCAAGTTTACTGTTCAGCTAGAAGCATTACAAAATACCACACATGCATGTATTTTAAAGAAATGGGAAAAAAAAAGAAAAAATCCTCCAGCTGAACTGTAGATTGTGTTTCATTTACTTAAACATCTGGGAAAACTTGAGTCATTGGAGTCATGATACTGAAAACAAAATGTTAATTTTTAACATAGCAGGCCAGATTTAGCCAGATACCACTGCTGGAGAATGAGATTCCAGGCTTATATGCAATGTACAATGCATAATCATGGCTCAATTCCTTACATGAGCTGAATACACAAGAGAATCCTACAGCCTAAGAATTAGATGGAAGCTAGAAATTCTTTTCTAGTTAGGAAATACCAAAGTTTCAGAACACCAAGTTACACTTTCAAGACAGCATTACAGTAGATTGCCCTAAAAGAATTGAAGAAATTGAAGAGTTGGTGTTTGAAGACCTAGCAAAACTGAATGATCAGTACAGCCAAAACATCACACTCTATGCTGCAGGTCAACATCCTCTCAAAGGTGCAAGCCAGACTCCATTTTTCTTTTCCAAATTAGACTTCAAGCATGCCAAAAGAAATTCAGAATGTGGTGGAAGATACAGGTTTTCTGAGGCAAGATGCTACTGATCAATGGTAAATTATCCTTACAGAAAGCAGCTTATAACTGTTAGGATCATAGAGAGTGCTCATCTTTCAAAAAGGTCATCAAGTTAAGCTTCTTGTCACCACTAAAAAACCAAATATTTTTAATTAGTATATTATGTTCTTCCTTTTCTCCTCTGTCTACCTAATTGTTCAGCAGTTCTGTAGTCCAGCTCTCTCTCAACTGGCACAGATTTTTTTGTGAGGGAATCGGGGGTGGGGGAAGTACAGAAAGAGGTCGAGTGTAAAAACAGTAGCCCATGCCAGCACAAAAGAACCCATGGAAAACTATTACTATACACTTTGGTCTTGACTGATTGGTTACAGAATTAAGACTTTTGTAGTTTTATTCCAATGAAAACATTCACCAGCCATCTCTGCTTGACAAAGACATTAAAGGTCACAAATGTTGGCTCTGCAGCAGGCCAACTTATTCAGCAAAGAACCCAGCCAACCATTAAACAGGTTTGGGGTTTTTTTGTTTGTTTTTCCAAAACACTCAAGTCATGTTGATCCACAAACAAAAAAGAATTTATGCTAATAAATTCTCCTTTTGGACAAATCCTTACACTTAATTCCACAGAAAATGAGACCAAAGCCATAGAATTTCAGCCAGAGTAAACTGGGCAGTTCACTGGGCAAGAAATGAAGAAAGAAAAACTGGAGATATATCCTTAGAAAACCAAGAACCAACAACATTTTCTTCCCCAATCACAACAGTAAACAGGCAGAATTTTTGTATGTAGGTCACTCCAAAAGTAATGCCTCCTATTTATTTTCATGGAAACTACAGCAAATACACAGAGCACACTACTTGATAGAGCAAATTCTTGGCTACAAAGCACTATTTTTCAACATAGTCACCACCATTAGCTGATTTGTGTAGATGAGCTGATTGAGATGGTCTTCATTTCATGGCGTAAAAGCTTCATGGCCATCCAGAACGCGGCTTGGCTTCCATGTCACTGCCACCATTGATGAAATGCACCACCCACTGCCTCACTGCACTCACAGCTGCTGTTTGGTCTCCAGAAATGTTCAGCAAGTATCAACGAATGTCAATGGATTCAATTTTTTCTGCATGAAGGAATTCAATTCCATACCTTTGCTTCATATGCACTTCTACGTCAGACTCCATTTTGTCAGACTGCCACTCTGCTGCCATCTGTCATATGGCAACAAAATGTAATCGAGTACTGGTGGGAAGGTTCAACCTGTACTGCCATACCACCACCATCTGACTCTGGCGCCATAGGCCAATATAATAAAATAGGAGGCAATACTTTCACGGCAGCTCTCCCAATATTATCCTGTATTATAATTTCTCAACTCCCCAGTTCATGCTAGAGAAACCAATGAACTGTCCACTTTTGGATATGCAGTTAGACAGGTAATAAATACAGTTAGAAGTAGAGGATATTATTCAACTGCTTGCCCCTTTTTTATTCTTATTAAAAATCATTTCGTGTCTTATAGAAGTCGTATTCTAAAAAGGTTTTATACTGTATTCAAGTCCAAATCTAGAGTTTAGAGGCTTCTTAAATGCGAGAAATAAAATATTTCCAGTCTACCATTATAATTTGGGTTCGTAAATAAGATTACATCATTGTGACTTCAATATGTGTCAGTATCGAGGGGTATAAGAAACTGTATTTAAAAATAAACTCTGAACTAGTCTTGGAAAGGAAGCTACTATCATGAAGTTCAACAAGGGAAAGTGCACATGGTACTGCACCCTGGTCAGAGTAATCCTAGCCACGAGCACAGACTGAGGGATGAATAAACTGAGAGCAGCCTTGAGGAAAAGGACTTGGGGGTTCTGGTGGATGAAAAATTGGCCAACAGCACATGTCTCCAGGCTGGAAAGCCAAGTGTATCCTGGGCTACACCAAAAAAAAAAAAAAACAGGTCTAGCAGGTCAAGGGCAGTGATTCTCACCCTCTGCCATTTTTAGATCCCACTTGGAACAATGCATTCAGCTCTTGGGCCTCCAGCTCAAAAGAATGTGGAGCTGCTGGAGCAGGCCCACAGGAGGGCCAGGATGTGCTCCAGACTTCTGATCAACATCTCCTATGAATAAACACTAAAAGAGCTTTGATTTTCTTTTTTTTTAGCCTGGAGAAGGCTACAGAGAGACCTTAATGCAGCCTTTAAACAGCTTGTTCTGAAAGTAATGCCTCCTATTTATTTCCACTGAAACAACAAATACAGAGAGCACAATAATGCTATTTGATAGAGCAAATTCTCAGCTACCTACCATCGTTTCCAATGCATTGAAGCCAATATTCAGCTCTGTACACAGTTCCCTGGTTGTAATCCCCAGATTTGACTGGATGAGCTGATTAAGACGCTCTTCATTTCTTGGTGTGACAGCTGTGCATGGCCGTCCGGAACGTGGCTTGTCTTTCAGGTCATTGTCGCCACTGCTGAAACGCACCACCCACCGCCTCACTGTGCTCACATCCACTGTTTGATCTCCATAAACGTTCAGCAAACGTCGATGAATGTCAATAGGTGCAATTTTTTCCGCATGGAGGAATTCAATTATGCACCGTTGCTTCATACGTGCTTCCATGTCAGACGCCATTATGTCAGACTGCCCCTCTGCTGCCATCTGTCACACGGCAACAAAATGTAACGGAATACTGGTGGGAAGGTTCAACCTCTACTGTCAAACCACCAACATCCGCCCCTAATGTCATGGGGCGACACAATAACATAGGAGGCATTACTTTCAGAGCAGCCCTCATACTTAAAGGGGCTTATAAGAATCACGGAGAGACTTCTTACAATGGCATGCAGTGATCCTAGTAATGGTTTTAAACTCAAAGAGAGTAGATTTACTGTGAGGCACTGAAATAGGTTCATCAGAGAAGAGGTGTTCAAGATAGGGCAACCTGGTCTAGCAGAAGTTTTCCCTGACCATTATCTAATAGAAAAGAATGCCTACAAACATCATTCTGGATTAATTTTTCACAACAATTAGTATAGTTAAGTTAGAGAAATGAGGATAACTTAAATAAACATTTCATTACTTGCTTATTTCCTACTTGATGCAATAATGATACCCCTACTTCCAATATGACTAGTTCTTCTATTTAACTCAAAAAATGCATTAAAAGCTGTCAAATTCTTAAGAAGACAAAAACCTTTTGTACAGGGTTCGTTTGCACGTCTCCGTTTTCTGACAAGCCAAAGTCAAGTACTCCATCATCTTTTTGTCCAATGGACTTGAGACCTTGCAGAAGTATTTCTCGGAAATGTGGATACACAGGTTTCTCTTCATAGCTCAGTTGCTTCACCTTTTCCATATATTTCCTTATTTCATCTAAAGAAATGGTACCTCCAGTTAATTTCTGTATGTTTCTGTATTTCTAGCATGAAGTATGAGACGTTACACATACAGTAGTTATGCTGTTTACTTGAAGTTATTTATTTGTTATAAGTTGTTATTTATAAATTCATAATTATGACTTTATTACAACACAGTTTAGAAAAAAAATAAGCACTGTAATTTAGAATAGCTCCACTTACCTGGTTTATTTTTCCCAGGAAAGCATTTTTCCATCAACTCAGAAATGTTATCTCTACATCTGAAAAAAGAAATTATTCAAAACTATTATTTCTTTAGAGTTTCAAAACTTGCAGCATTCTGACACACTTCATAAGTATGTGGCTTGGACCACTGTCAGAGACAGGAAACACTACTAGATAAATCTTTGGTCTGACTTAGTACAGCTATTTTCAGGAGTGCAGGTTTGAGAACCTAATGAGTGCCACATAGGCTATCTGAAATACGGCAAGTTTTTGTTCACTAGTTTCAATTCTTATAAAAGTCAGCAAGTAGAAGACTGCAGGAAAAGCACTGTTCCACTTCAAAGTCTCAAATACCAGGGCCCTTATCTCCTCCTGCTGGAGGACTATTTCTCTAGCTGATACTATTTAGAGCAGATTCCGGGCCAAAGCAATAATGAAAAGGGGGGCACAATTGCAGAGGAAGACAAACAAATAAACATTACTAACATTGATGGAAGAAAAAGTGGGAAAATTGGGCAAGAAAGCCAAGTAACAAATACTTGTTTATAGGACAGAAACTGCTGTGCTGGGACAACCTTCTTGAGAGGTTTGAGTGGAGCATCACTGGGGAAGTGAAAAACTAACAAAAAGAGTGAGGGAGAAAGGCAGAAAAAACACACATTAGTAGCCCTGTAGCTGGAGCAATGCTCAAAGATGTCAAAGATCCATCTTTAGGTCTCATTTCTGCCACTGACTTCGATGTATGATGCTATTAAGGCTACTCATACCTCATGCTTCAGTTCTTTTTCTAAAGCGTAATTAATGGTCACCTCCATACTGATAAGAGTGCTTTATGCTATTACCATGGTTGTATTCTGAAGCAACAGTACTGGGGGATAAATAAGCATCTTATTTGCAAAAGACAACAACAGTATAACAGTAAAAATAAAGTTCTACTATAAATCAAGGATACATTATACACAACAAAGAGAAGTTGAGGCGTATACAAGACAGCATACTGACCTAAAGAGAACATAGCAAAAGTACAAAGTATTTCTACGCTAAGACATTGTTTTTCATTTCTGATTTCAAAAGAGGTGGGAAAAAAAAAAAGCAGTTTCTCACCTGATTTTTGAGTCCCTGACAAAGTTTGGATCTTTCAAATTATCCTCCCACGGTAGATGGCCACTAAGCCAATGAACCATACAGTAACCTAAGATCTCCAGATCCCCACGTCTCGATGGTGCTAAATAAATATACATAGATGAAAAAAAATCTGTAAGAGTTGCTAAAAAAAAAAAATCATGCAGAGTTGAATGACAGTTAAAATTGGTATACGCATTAAGACAATAGAAAGCCACTGCTAACAATGTAATGCTACTGTATCTGTTACTTATTTTAAGTGCAAAAGTAAGGAAGGAAAAAAAATATATTCTTCCTGCATCTGGAAGGATAATTCATTTTCAAGTCCTTTATCAACCTCCTTC
The DNA here is from genome assembly GCF_016699485.2 of Gallus gallus. Classification (NCBI taxonomy): domain Eukaryota; kingdom Metazoa; phylum Chordata; class Aves; order Galliformes; family Phasianidae; genus Gallus; species Gallus gallus. The sequence continues at coordinate 46,141,437 of NC_052536.1, read as the reverse complement.
TTCTACTGAAGGATATGACAATGCTGCAGTTATCCCAATTTGGGAAGCTTTTTATGTACTCCAACTGTGGAAAAAAAATGGAGCAAGCTACTGAAGTGACTTTCTGTTCCAAACAGTTTTTACTTCCCTTTCTATATAATAGTGCTGAAATATTTTATGTGCCCTGAAAACCAAATACAGGACAGAAAGATACTGGATCCCTAAGTCTCATCAAAACAAAACAAACACCTCATATACTGGATAAAAATTACACTTCAAAAGGATAAATAAGGAATTCAAGTCATTTTGTCCATGTTCACTTTCAAGCACAGAGCAACAGTTCATCCTGAAGTAATTTTCAAAATCTGACATTTTTGCAAGACATACTTTGATGCTAATTAAAAAATTAGAATGAAGAAAATAAAATTGATATCCACTAGAAATCAAAAAGATACATTCACACAGATGTTGTTTCAATAGTCAACATTTTTTAAATTCTTGTCTTTTGATTTTCAGTGACTATAGGCACAATTATTAATATCCATAATGAAAGAGTTTTGTTAAAAACATTGTCTAAAAATTAATCTATAAAAAAATACTGTGCATCTCTATCAAATATGAAGGAATAATGTTCACACTGATAAAAGATTTCTCTCCTGAAAATAGGACCGGTTTGCCTATCAAGGTCTCATAAGCACTATTCCATTTTCTACCTAGTTAATAAAAAGCAGTACACTACATATCTTATCCAACCCCATAAATTAAGGGAATCTATTTAAGAAAGCTGCATTTAAAACTACAGAAAACTACCTTCAAAACAAATGTCAGGCTTCAGAAGCCTGGTCATTTAAAAACAATGCAGCGAAGTCTTATGTATTTATTTTTGAAAGGATGAACAAACATTTATCACTGAGAACAAAGTTTTATATCCTTACCCACACCCTTGTGTGCATCTATACTGGTATATTCAATAGTTCCATCATGACACCTTTTAGGATCTTCCTTATATGCTTTGTGAACTCCTTCAGGACAGTATCGGTAGGCAAGCCCATAATCCACCAAATACACCTAGTAATTTCCACAAAGAATTCCAAGGTTAAAGAATTATAAATACAAAAATATGCAAATAATAAATCCCAAACACTCTCAGTTCTTAAAAAGACTAAAGAATTATCTCTTTTTTCATGTAAGTGATCCTCATTTTATTGAGATCACTACATATGATTTTAAATGTCAAGTTTTTTTCCTATTGCAGTTGGATCTAAAGAGCATTTCTTGCCAATGAAAAGTATAGCAAAACAGTCAGTTATAACCAACAAGTTTAATTTCAAACAAACAAAAAAACTCCACCAAATCTCAGTGTTCAGAGTTATTCTGCATTTCTCACTTACTGTCCTACCTCCTTTTAAGTCAGTTGTCCCTGTTTAAACAACACTGACTACTGTATATCTCTCGCAATATCCCTCACTGAAATCAGTTACTTTAAGAGAACTCATAGCATTGTATTTATTACATGAGTTACAATTTGGGCAAGAAGATGCACAGGACTCTGAAATTCTAATACGCATTTTTTGAACAGTGAAGAAAGTTACAAATGCAGAAAAATGAGACTTCTGTAAATCAAGTGCAACAATCAACACTTTAAAGACCAATTTTTCCAACTAACAGAACACTTATCTGATGGATTTCTTGAACAAAGGAACGAAGTAACAATGCAGACAGGCAAACATAATTTACTGGCGTGCTATATAATTTTAAGCTTCCACCTGCAAATACCTATTTGAGAGTCAATTTTTTTTTAATCTTGAGAGCTTCTCTAGATTATTATTTAGGGCAAATAGTCAATTTGATAACTGTCCAGCAAACTGCATTAAAAAATCGTAGAATATTAACTAGATATAAATGTCAAGCAGAAATAATGTTACTATATACATTCTTAAAAATGAGCTTCTGCTAGATTTCACCGGTTCAAAGCACTTCCATGTGTTGTCAAACAGAAGGTTTAAACCACAAGGAATAAAATGCATCAGAAATACCTGATTAGGGTTCTTGTAACTCTGAAGAAGGTTTGAGGCCTTGATGTCTCCATGCACATATTCATGCTCATGGATGTATTCCAGGATATCAAGCTAACAAAACAGAACAGTAATATAAATGCAGTACCCAGCTCCACCCAGCAGAGGACCTGTACTCAGCACAAAAATGATTTAACTGAAAGAGCTACACAGGAAAGCCAGATTGTAAAAAAATAATTTTATTTTTTTTTTAAACTTACTATTCTCAGGCCTAATTGAAGTACAGTTTTATGAGCAAATCGCTTTGCATTCTCTTCATACACCTTCTGAAGATCTCTGCCAAAACGATCCATTATCATAAACCGATAGCTAAATGCAAAGGAAAAAAAACAGCAAAGTTAATGAGTTGTTCTTTGTAAAGTATTTTGTCTATGTGTTAATTGTACAAATGACTGAATGAAAACATCTCAGAAGATAAGGCTCACAGGAAGCAAATTTATAGGAAATACATTGGGTTTTTTTTCTTTTATAAAGTTATATATAACTAGTAGCTTTTCTGCATGAGCCAGTCAAGTCTGCCCATTTAAAAGAACAGTGTCTGTTCTTATGCCTGGCTGGTTATGCAATACCATACTCAGACAGCAAAATACTGCAATTCATCACAGGTAAAACCAAGCACCAAGTACTTACAGATTTTTTTTTTTTTTTTTTGGCTTTCTAACTGACCAAGTGATTTAATATTGTTACTTTAAACAGTTACATTTCTTGAAATCTATTACAACCTTTCTTTTGGCCTGCTACAAAAAATAAGTCAATAACTCACTTGCCAAAGGTGTCCTGACATTCCTCACTATAGCCAAAGTGGTTAAGGTAAGAGCTCACAGTAACTATACAAAAGAGCTTTGCATACTCAACTGTAAATAAGATCAAAAATTTATTCCAAAAGACATTATTATATTTACATTTGTCTTTCAAAATTCATGCAATTTTTACATAAGGTAAAGCCTAACATACTGCCAGAGAACTAGTAAAACTTCTTTGTGGCATAGCAATAAAAGGAAAGTCCACTAGGAAGCCAGGTTTTATAAAGAGGTATAAAGAGATATATCATTCAATACCAAATAATAAATACTTATTGTGACAAAGAATACAAAAAAATATTCCTAAATAATTTTAGTCATTATAATCATGGATATATAAAATAAAATTTTATTTTAATTCACATATGAACAGCTTCTAATTCACATACACATATGTAGCCTTAGTGTTTCCAAGCAATATTTGAGACAAATGAAAACTAAGATACACAAATGAATAAGAAACAGTATAAAGTATATCTATTCATCCATTCCCTATACATACCCTGTTATAAATTTTTATTTTAGATGTGAACAATACAAAGATAAGTGAAAAATTCATCTTAAACCAAATTAGGTTAAAACAGACGGTGGGTGTTCATAAAATAAATCCTCGTATATGCCAACAAAAGATATAGTCACCTGTTTCCACTTTTTTCATGCAAGCCAGAACCCCAATATCTTGGTACACCTAAATATTTCAGTTTATGGGACTTAGTCCACTTCTGAACTGAAAATACAAATAAAAGTAAATTCATGAATTTGCATCAGAAGAGTTTACATAGAAGGAGGGTACTTATCACTTCAGTTTCTGTATACATGTGAGCTGCTTATTTTATGAAAACTACTATGCCAGTTGTATTGGAAAATAAACAATGCCTCATTTATAGGGACAGAGACACAACTAAGGTTTCAGTTTAGACAATGCCATTGACACAATTATAATGAATGTATCACCAGACCCTCTAGTTTTACTATATGCCTTTACTATATGCCTGAAGATTGTATGCCTATATGTTTTTAATCATTTAAAAATAATTTTGGAAATTACCTAAAAAGCTTATTTTAAAGATCAACATTACTCGTGTACACTCTATTTTCCTAAATGCTTGCTGTTCATTAAAAACATTTTAATAGACTGCTTACTTTCATCTGGCTTAGCAGCTCGCATGTAGAACTTTAACTCAGTAAAAAGAGGTCCATTCTGGCTGGGTTCCTTTAAGACAATTTAAAATTAGTTAAAAACTGCTGTAATTATTAGGCATTAACACTAAGAGCTTAAAAAAAATTAAAAAAAAGTAACTTCACCCTCTAAAAGCATATAAATGATGAATTCAATAGAATGATTTTTTTTTTTTAATAAAGATTGGCTCTAAGAAGTTATTTTTATTACAAATTGCTTAACAGTAAAGTTATCAAAAATTCTTTCCCATAACAAGGAAGAATAAAAAAAAATAACAACTGAAACATATAGAAATATTACCAGTAATTGGCAATAACAGTTTAGGAAAAAACATTAAGCAACATTTAATATCTCAGATTTTCCAAATTAAAGTTGGATTGCCACAGCTGCAATAGTCATTAGTGAGCTTAAATAACATCTGAAATGATTGGAAAGAAAAACCTCAACAAAAGTCAAATTCTTGCTGAACGCAAGGTATTTTGTGCCTTTCATGCCTTAGTTGATCAAGGTAAAAGTAACGTAAGATTTCATAAGTTCTCTCTAATCGAAGAACTACACTTATTTTGACTTCAGCTTAAACGCAAGGTAGACACTTATGCAATTAATTTGAGTTTAATCTTCTTTGGATAGGCTACAGTAGCCTCATATTACCTGTGAAGTACAAGAGAGAAACTGGTCTGAAAACACCAAAGCTTTGAAATACTGCAAGAATTGCATGTATATCAAAGTAAGTACCTCAACTATATGTTTTCAGAAGTTAGTGAAGAAAAAAGAAAAATGACTTCAACTCTTGCATTTCAGAAGTGATTGATTTTGAGATAAGCTTCAGCAACTTATGTTAGTCTGGTTACTCATATGTCCAAACTCATTCCTTCACAGTGAAAACATCCATTTTGGAATATCAAACATTAAAAAAAAAAATAAAAACACGAGAAAGCAAAGTATGTGATTATCAGCAATGACAACCAGAAAGTCTACACTCAAATGACAAACAAAATTTTCCAGATACACAACATTGATCTCAAATGGTTAAAAGTGGAATTTTTAAATGTAGATGCAGCAATCCAGAAAACTGTTAAATGTCAGACTGTACCACAGCGACTAAAGGTTTACTGCTGTCTAACATTTACAAAGTAACACAAAGAGGTCAAACACTCTGATGAATAAGGCCTTTAATGTGCATCTGATTTATTTGTTTACAGGTAGAGTAGGAAAACCAGTCACAATGAGACCAAATATCAAGCTTAGGCATGAGTCCTAGACCGGGACATGATTAAAAAGCCTATCTCTACCTCACGTTCTGCAGCAGCATTTTCTGGCCCCTTCTCGTGCAACCAAGCTTTAGACCTGAACCATGAACCAGAGAAAAACAACACAACCTATTGATGTATGCACAGAAACTTTGGAGCATGCATAACTACTTCCACGTACTTACCTACTGTGGATACATATCAATTATTGATAGTTTATATAACATGGAGAAGGGTTTAACATTTGAATTCTTTTATTGTGGTTATATTGGATGAATGTTACCTGACCTATTCGCTTGTTTCCACATAGCATATTCCATTAAAACTCTAAATGAGAACATAAAGTCTACATATAGTTTTGATTCAATGTACTTATGTTTGAAGAATGCCATTGTTACTAAAATACAGTGAAAAACTGGAGGTGTTAAAAATTCTTAAAATAGGTATCTTTAAATAAATCATCAAATCTCATGTCTCTGATGAAAAAAAATTCTCTAATCAGAGAAAATGTTGAAAATAGAGAATCTTGTCATACTTGAAGAAATTATTTAATCATAAAACAGACATTTATGTTGACTATTGTACTGTTTCCTATAACATCATTAGTTCTATATAAAGAGAAACAAACGTGTGTTAAAAAGGCTCCCATGATGATGTCCACTGTCTGCCATACTACTTATCTTACAACACACTAAGATCAGGAGACTTCAAACACAAATTTCTACAACTTATGCCCAGTCACTCTAAACACACTACTTGCAGAACTGAAATTAAGCTCTAATTAGAGAAGATATAATGGGAGAGATTATAGAGAACAAGTCAAAACTCAACAAATTTCTTCAGGTAGTATTTTAAGAATTCCAATCTCTGTAAGTCAGCAATTTAATTGAGTGTTATTAAACTCTGCATCCACTCCTGAACAATGACATCTGAAAGGTCCACAAGTTGAAATAGCATTTCTTTTTAAATAAAAGCTATAATTCATTATGTACTGCTCAGACATCAATACTATGAGGATATGTCAAAGACTAAGCCAATTTCCATCCTGCTTTAATAGCTTAATTTGAAGAACATTATTACAGAAGCACATATTTTGTTAAACACTAATAATTGTTCAAGGCTGTTAACCACTCTGCTTCAGATCAACTAGGAATCACCCAGGCATTAGAAAATAGACCCTTATCCATAGTCATGTTATACTACACTATAGAGGCATAAAATGTTATGGGTCATTTGTGAGGGCAGCACAAAACTGGGCTACTCTTTATTGCCATCAACATAAAATTATAAAACACAAATTAAAAGTGAGTGGTCATCAGGGAGATTAGAAATGGGGGTATTTACAAATGGCTGCAACAAAGCGCATCTAGCATAAAATCAAACCAAAAGTTATCATAACTCTTCTTATTATCAGAGCCCAAAGTGGAAGGAAGAAAAGCAGATGAATGGGTTTGAACCTTGCGAAAAGAAGGTGTCAAATTACGCACAATGTAAAATAACATATCTCTGAGGCTTTTACAAGCAAGTCAAACTGGCTCTCTACTTCATCAGTTTCAACTGTCAAAAACTCAGCATGAGCCTGGTGTTTGGGGCCACTGCCCCTAAGAGGCAAACCACTGCCGATAACTTGAGTGTCTACTCCTTTGAGCAGAATAGGCCAGTTCTTACAGAATGGATGCTCCTTGCTTTGACAGTGCAGGCTGGACGTGTAGAAGCCAGGACACCACCACACAACAGCCCAGGAGCTTCCAGTGCCCAACCACCCTCTTGAGAACCACCTTCCCCTATTCCCCACCTAGCCCTGCCCTGATGCAGCTCCATGCCATTCTCTCAGGCCCTGTCACTCAGAGCAGAGCTCAGCGCTGCCCCTCTGCTCCCTGTGAGGAGCTGTAGCTGCCATGAGGCCTCCCCTCAGCCCCCTCTGCTCTGGGCTGAACACAGCAAGGAACCTCAGCTGCTCCTCATACATCTTGCTCTCTAGACCTTTCACCATATTTGTAGCCCTCCTTGGGACACTGAATGCACTGTAGTTTGACATTTGCATTGTCATTCTTTAAATAAGAGACAACATTTCAGAAAGTCACCACCAACAGTATCTTAGGGTGCCAAGTACCCTACAATTTCCTTGTAGACAACTTATATGAATATCAAGATTAAAGGCAAATAACAACTAAAATGTATATTATTCTTCATTAGCCCCATATTTTAATTTTTGGGAGGGAAAAGTTAGGAATATTAACATATTTCCATAAGTGGCAAGCTATCACAGTAAAGCATTTCAGATGAAACTGCCACACTGCTGAACTGTGCTGAAAAACAAACTTTTCACAGTTCTTGTAGAGTTTTCTGATATCTACTTTCATCATAGGGCCAAAAACTACTAAGACAGTAGATCCAGACCATTCATTATGACCATTCCCACATTCCTTTTTTTTTTTTTTTTTTAAACACTGATTTTACAACTATTATTTTGTAACAGCAGGATCTACACAAAATAATCCAGCAAAAACTCAAGAGAAAAATAATGTACAAGTTTACCTTAGAAAAACAGCATTATCGTTAAATCAAGTTAAACAAATCTTTTGTTAGCTTAATATTAAAATAAAAGAAAATTTTATCTAATAAAAAGGACCTGCTGATTTACTTCAGTGGGCGAAAATATGAGCTACCAACCAACATTGCTGTTTCCTCTATCTAATTGCTAGATTAAAAAATTATGCCTCCATACCATTTTAATTCACTAGAAAATAGAACACGTATGTGTTTTATCATAAGATGTTTAAACAACTTTATATCTGTGGGGACACTGGGAATCAACGTTTTGCTGTTTCCACTCCCAAGCCATCTGTCAGCTTACCAACATCCAGTGAGCAACAGTTCACACAGACACATTGTTGAATCACAGAAATTGTCCAAAAGCAATCCAGATTTTGTTCTTTTTTTTTGGTATTTGGGTAATTTAATTTTTAAATTTTGTTTTTGAGCAAACAAAACAAAATCTGACCCATTTCATGAACTCTTTTCAACTCTGTTGATGTTACACTGTTCACCTCCTATACACAAGAATTCCATATCTCAGAATTCCTCTGTATCACCACAGTTCTGGTTTAGACTTAAACAATGCACATTTCAACAACACACTGTGAAACTGTATTATTTTTAGTGAGAAGATGTTTTAAATTACATGTTATTCTGAAACATTTTCAATTTGTGAAGTAAAGATTCAAATGCTCTCTTACCACTTTCACAACATAAGGTGCATCACTGCCAACCGACTTTGAAGAATTAACATCAGCTGTTAAAAAGAAAGGGTATATTAGTAATATGAGAGGAAGCTGTCACAAAACATATACTTATTTGCTATGCAGGAAGAAATGACTGAGCAATTAAGTACTGACATAAGCATGTATCAGTACTGTAGACTTTGGCAAGAAAACTACTATATATGGCAAGACTACTTAGTATGGACATGGTCTCACATTCTCCCTTCTATTTGAGAAGAGGCATTTTACTAAATAAAGGCATTCTTCATCTATTATTTAAAAACTTTTTCCCAGTCAATAGCACTTCCTTCATTTTGTAGGACTGTGATGAACAGAGTTGAGGGCATAAAGATTAAAACAACATTCTCTCTACTTTTTTGTCATGTTACATATCCAAAAGTGACTGTCTGTTGGCCCAAAGCTGTTGATAGCTGTCACAAAAGGAGAAGGAAGTATAAAAGACATTAAGTTAAGCAAGTACCAAACATAGAAGGAATCAAGAGCACAGTTTTGTGCAAATCATACTTAACAAATACTGGGCAGGCTTCTGCTTGAACAGTGCAGGCTTTCTTATTACAAGGAACGACATAACTTGAGTGAGCTGTAACTCCAGTCTCTGTGAATTTAGTAGCTCAATGAGCAAGGCTAAGTAAGCAGAAGGTTTATTTGGCAAAAAGAGAAGGAAAAAAAAAACCTACTAGTCCTGTTTTACCTCTTAATCCACTTAAGCTACATTCTGTTCATCCAGACGCTAAGAAAAGTAATAACGTACCTTGTTATAAATTACCATGAATCAAGTGCAATCTTATCATAAAGAGGAAAGATGTTTAGAAGAAAGATTGTTAACTGGATCACCTTACATTTTATCCCTTCACAATTGTTCAGAAAATGACCAAGAGCAAAACCAGGTTTTTTGATTCCCTGAGTTATCCTTGAAAACTCTATTCATCTGTTCAAAAACCAGATATACTAATTATGGAACACTCTCATCAAAAGTTTACAATGAATTCAATAGACAACACTGTAAAACAGGGTGCTCTGATGCTTTAAACAGTCAAGTCCAACACTATACTCTATTCCGAACATTGAGTACATGATAAAGTATCCGACTCACAACAGAAGTTTACAATGCAGTGAAGAAGTCAGTATCAACACAGAAATCAAAAACAGCCAAATTGCTATCAGTAGCCCCCAAAGAACATGCTTAGGAGGTTTCAGTTCACGAGATAAGTACACTCACATAAGTATTCCTTCTTCTACCCTGACCAGAACTTTACTTAAAAACAAACATTCAACTACCTTTTCACTGGAGAAAAAAAAAAAAAGAAAAAAAATTGCTAATGGAACCTCTTAAAACTCAGTGTTTACAACGATCATTTCCCCACTCCTGTCAGTTTTTTCCAAGAACATGAACTAAGTCATGGTTCTAGACAAAAACATAAGCTGAAGATACTCTGGGCTTCTAACTTAGGGACAACTATTCATTGTTTTGAACAAGCATAAACATCTCACTTTAATACCAAAAATCAACAGACTTACCAAGGTATAGGCGTCCAAAGCCCCCTTGCCCTATAGGAACACCTAATTTCCATTCTTTTCTTGATGTGTCTGTTAGAACCTCCCCCAGAGCAAACACTTCAGCAAGTTTCCTCTTTGCAGGGGCCTTTTTTCCAGCTGTCTTCTTAATATATGGCATTTTCACTGCGGAGGGGGAGGGGAAATGAAGGGAAAGAAAAATAGAGAAAAGCAAGGATTATGTGCTGACAAGAATTATTTTCATGTTATTTCGCGTGACAGTGCTTTATGCTTGCTTTCACTTCTGATAGCTTTCTACATAGATTGTTTAATTTGTTACTACAAAGATATTTTAAAAGAAATACAGTAAGTATTTTCATTGGTATGAATTCTAAACAAAAACAACAAATTTCTCCAGGCTTCAGAAAAAAAAAATCTGAAAGCAAAAATGTTCACATGAAAAAGCTATTAGAAGACTTTGTATAATACACAGTAGAAAAATCTCAGAATCTGTTATATTAAACTGATCACAACTGATTGTAATTCTGAGCTTAGAAAAAAGTAAACTAATGAAACAAAGCTCATCAGTTTCCCAGGAGTTTAATTTGCTTAGCAAAGAAATGTCCAATAGTCCGAGTTTTCAGTAATAATAGGGACAGGTATTAATGTTTACACCACAACAAACAAACAAACTAGTAATATCTACATTTCTCAGAGATTCCTTCTATCTGTATGAAAATATCAGAAAAATAGTGATTCAAACTGTTAATTATTCTTTTCTCCTACATAACTGCAAGCAACGGGAGTGACTCTACTTATCATTCACAGGACAGGACTTAGTAGATCACCAAAGAGCTATATCTAACTATGTGTCTGGAGACTGCAGATGTAAAATTGCCACTTCCCAACCTCAGGCCCCAGATAAGCAGCATTTCAAGAAGTAACGTAACAGTTCATTGAAACAAACAAGGCACAGCAGACCTCACTGTAAACAAATACATCTTTGGGCTCTTTCACAAGGACAGCTTTTGAGTCAGTAGAAAAAAATTGCTGAATGTATGGGCACACCAAGGTAAGGCGTGCGCTAGCTCTGTTTACTTCAAAGTATTCTCATTTGTTTTTACAAAGACACGATCTTTCCCACTACCTGATGAAGATGAAAGGTGTGCAAAGATCCCCAGTTATTTCACAAAAGAAGAAGCTCTGACTGTTGGGATTTTCATTTTATTTTGTTCATGAAAGCAAAAAGGAATATTAATACACAATTCAGGAAACTTCTGGATAGAAAAGTCTATGCTCATTAATTTTCCTCATTAGTTTAGCTAATCAATACAACAACCCGAATCCGAACGCATTTCTTAACATCAGTTTTCTTCTTTTAGTTCTATTGGACTTTCTTCTTGTAGTCCTAAAGCACTTTTAGATTTCCAAACAAAAAAATCACATAACTGTAGCAGCTGTTCTGAAAGCATCCCACCCTCTAAAAGGTCCTTTTCTCACCTATTAATACCTTCAGGAATTTTCCTTCACCAAACGATGTCCATCACCTAACATCCAAAAAGAACAGTTCATACCAAATTATCTCATGTTGAATACAAGATTAGTTCTTAGATTTCCTGAAATGCTAGTTAAGTCTGCAGATGCTATAGCCATTCAACATAGGAATAAAGTGAAAAGGTACATGATTCTAGACCAAAGAAATGTATTGCTTTTTCAGGGTTCTTTTTAATCCGAGAATTTTCTCTCTGTCATAGAGCCACACCTGAATACCTACACGGATGAAATGAGTAACTGCAACAAAGCAGTGTTATGAAACACCCACATCACAGGAAGAGACTGGTATTTACTGATACCTACACTGCTCTTGCTTCCTCATCATAGGATGTTATAATTCAGCATCACTTTCCCATATTTCAATTTATTTGAATACAATAACATTCTTCCGTATAGTCAAGATAAAACTTTGACATTCTACACTTAAAATTTAGGACTAACTTTCTCATAATTTTACCCATATCCTATTGTCTCTATCTTTCTTTTCTATTTCCTGTGGGATATATACCGTACTGTCTTAGAGGAAGATTCTTCCTCCAGCTATTCTACAGAAAAAAAATGAGGCTTCCAAGCATCAGATGCAAGTTCAGCTAAGACCAGGAAAATGGGAAAGTGATGGAGTCAAATCACCAGAAGAAACAGACGTAGGAATGGCAATGTATTAATACTGGCCAACAAGGCAAGCAGCTTCTCAGGACATCCAGATCAGGAAGGAAAAGACATTATCAGAAAGCAATGACTGGAGCCATTATAAGAGGTAATGGGAAAATAAAAAAAAGTTTGGAACTCTTGGACTGACACAGGTAAGGAAAAAAAGTGCAAAAATCAGCAGTTACCCAATGGACTCAGATACGCATGAAGACTGTGATCACAGTCATATTCTATAGGGTACAAAAAAGCCATACCAAGTCAGAAAATAGGTCTCAAGATAACAATTTGAGAGATATGAAGAGGACATAAAGAGGAGTGGAAAGACTGCAACATGACCTCAGAGTTTCTGCAAATACTTCCAGAGAGACTTGGATAGATGGAATTAGGGTACCTGAATGCTGGACAGTCCACTGTACAGTAAAAGCAAAATTCACAGCACCTTCTTCAATAAAGCTACCAAGCCAGACAGAAAAAAGCATCAGTACCTTTAGTATCCACGACTTCTACAGCAATTCTGTTGATAGTGGATTCCCTTTAAAGAGAATTAAGTTTACTTGAAATAGGTCCACAAAAGTATTAAGGAAGGAGCTGGAATTTTTCTTTTTGGTTATTGTTGTCATCCAATGCAGTCAATAATTATAAGCCTGAAGGTATTTAGTTAAAAAAAATAAATTAACAATGACTTCCCTTTACCCATAAAAACAAAAATTGAAAATGGACATAAGTTTGAGCATCCCCAGCTGGGATCTCTGCCCTTAACAAATACACTAGATACACATACATGGTTTCTTGGCTGCCTATATTCATATCCATCTGTTAGGATGGCAGTGTGCCTACTTACAAGTTGGTCAAACTATCAGTAGGCCAGAGGTGCCAAACAGCGATCGCTTTCAATGGGCAGCATCCACAAGACAATGCACACACTCTTTTACAAAAAAAAAAAAAAAAAAAAAAAGCTATTATCCATTGAAATATTTAAGCAATGACCACATATTTATTTGGATAAATCAATTCAAAGACACTCTATTGATTGAAAGCTGAAAGACCTTTAGATTGCAGAAATCTTTCTACACTGGAGTACAAAGGTTTAAGACAAAACTGATAGCAAAAATAAAAAAAAAGAAAAACAGATTCTGAGATTGTAGTACAAATTCTGCCATCCTACATGTTTTTCAGCTCACAAAACAGCAAACGTGAGGCGTTTGTCAGGAAACTTAGAACCTGCAAACCTAATGTAGAACTGCCCACCTGTACTTTCAACAGCTGGAATACAGTCATCTACTCTTCCCTAGAATCATCTTTAAAATTACATTTTAAAAAATTACCTTTACCTTTCCTGCATCTCAATTACTCTTCCCCATCAGAAAATGGAAATATTTTCTATTTAACAGGCATTGTGAAGCTCAGTTCATTAGTGCCCACTGCCATCTGAATTCCCTGAAAAAAATTGCCATAGATGTCAAGTACTACGCTATCAGACAAGCATCAAATAGATAGGACCCCACTTAGCTACAGTATCTGATAAGAACAAGGTGTGTGACTGCAAACAGCAGCATTTTATGTTATTACACTATATTCCAGATGAAGACCTGACTTCCAACAAATGTAAACAGCAGAAGCCTATTTGTCTAAATTCTCACTGAAAGATTCTCAGTAACACAAAGGCTATTTCTTCTTCTCCTCCCTAAAAACTCATCTTGGAAGAAATAAAATAAACTCTGCTTGAGATACGTAATTTTCTACCAGTAGTGCCATTAGAACTGTTATCTTTACAAATGTCGTCTGCAGCAGCTGCAACTCTAGGTATAATTAAACTCTTAGAAGAAACACGAATAGCCACCTCTCAATTTGTGTCAGCATCCATTCGCAGTGAAACTTTATAATTAACATAAATAAAATGTATTTTGAAGGATGTATTTCTGCTGTGTGGCAATCCAGACTGGTTTCTTCAAGATCTTCCTTTCACTCTCTAGAAATCGTCTTTTTTATTGTTGATCTCAACAGGGCCCATTTTCATTCCCAACAGTGAGAAGGCATGCTGGTGACCTATGGTCCTGTTCGTGAACAGGCAATTCCAGCAACACCTTTAACATACATGTTAATAATGCTCATGAGTCATGACAAGACATCTAGGTCTGCTTGCAAAAAAGGAGACAGACAACCTAACTGAGGGATTATCCTTGAGAACTAAGGAGATAATTTATTTCCACAAAGAAGGCATCAGTCTTTTGACACAGTAGTAACTACAGGAAGTCTCACAAAAGTTTTATATAATTGTTAATGATACAAAAGGACTATGTATCACCATGAAATAATAATAAAAAAAAGTCTTAGGCACAAGCTGAAAACCCAAGGAGACAACCAAGTTAGACATGTCTGCCATTGCATCTCAAAAAGAAATGCAAAGGGCAGGACATAGGAAATGAAAACCACAACCTCTGCCAGAACCAGCTTAGACCGGTTGTTACACAACTATCCTAAAACCTGATCCTAAAACCAACGATTAGTGACTTGGAGGTTTGTAAGTAAGGGGAATGCTATGTAGACAACTCTGAAAGTAATGCCTCCTATTTATTCCCATGAAAACTTCAACAGACATGAAGAGCACGTGACCACTCAGTTGACAGAGCAGATGCTCAGCTCCAAAAGACTGTTTTTCAACACAGTCACCACCATGAGCTATGCACTTCTGCCAGCAATGAACAAGAGCCTGCATGTCACGCTACCAACAATGTGCACCATGGGGGGGGCCACTGCTGAAACACACTACCCACCGCCTACCTGCACTCTCACCCTGTTTGGTTTCCAGAAATGTTCAGCAAACATCAGTGAAGGACAGTGGGTGCCATTTTTTTCCCCACACAGAGGAATTCAGTGACGTACCTTTGCCCCATCCACACTTCCACATCAGACGTTATTTTGTCAGACTGCCCCCTGCAGCCATAAGTCGCACGGCAACAGAATAGACTGGTACATAGGCAGGAAGGCCCAACCACTACTGCCATGCCACAAACATCTGCCTCTGACGTCACAGGACAACATAATAAAATAGGAGGCGTTACTTTCGGAGCGGCCCTCACATGCCTATTGAACAGCAAAGCTCGGGAATGCTTTGCAGCCGTGGCAGTATTTTGTGTGTTGGTCACGCAGGGATCTCCCTGCAGGTGACAAGCTGCTGGCGACGCTTTTACTCCTCACCTCACTAAAAAAACAAACACGAAGGAAAGCCATTTAGGCCCTGCCGCCTAAGGTGGGAGCAGCACAGACCACGGGGAAGCTGCGGGAGCTGGAAGCCTCCGCTCTCCTCACCCTGCTGGCCCGGGAAGGCTCCTCTGGGAGGAACAACGGAGGGCCCGCACCGCACAAACTCCTCAAAGAGGGAACGGGAGAGCCCGGCCGCAGCCTGCCAGAACGGCGGAGGACGCAGGGCAGGCCGAAAGCGAGACGGGAAGGCGCCCCAGAGCTCGGAGCCTAAAAAAAAAAAAGTAAAAAGCAGAAGGAAACGCAACACCCCCAGAAGCAGCCGCAGCTCCCAGTACCTCCTCCGCGCCCTAGGCCCAGCCGCCGCTCCTCCCGCGCCGTCCGAAATTCCCGCACTGCCCGCGGCTCTCTAGCGACCCGCCCGCCCCGGCGCCCACATCCCAGCATCGCTCGCGTCCATTGGATGCTGCCGGTTGCCCGGCCCGCCCCTCCCAGGGCGTGGAGCATGCTGGGAGATGTAGTCTGTGAGCTTGCTGGGCTCGCCGCTCTGAGACGGGCGTCGAGTTTCAAGCGGAAACAAGTCGGGAGAAGGGTTCTGTCAGGCTGATGCCGTGCGGCGGTGCCAGTGTGGGACAGCTGCTGGTGAGGATCAAGCAGCACAGCAGCCCCGAGCAGTTCTTGACAGCCATCTCTGTGGTCCTCTGTAACTGGATGAGAGGGAGTCATCCGTGACCCCATGTCCACATCGGACCAGTGTGGATCTGCTCTGTTTTCCCACTTTCTCCCCATTTCTTGCATCTAAGTCAAATCACAAAGTGCTGATTTACCCAGTGGGGCTGACCCGCTCGTCACCTGGTGTTCTTTGGCTACAAATTCATGCACTCTCACACCTGGTCTGCCAAGCTGTGTAGCTGGAAACAGGCACAGAACACGCTTAGAGGCATTCCCAACAGGGGACTCGGGGGATGAGGCAGAAAACAGAAGAACATGGCCACCATCTCCACATGGTGCAATCTTAGTGCATACAGCTTAAAACCAAGAAAGAGCTGTCATTACACAATATGTTCAGCATGATATCACAGAGAAGATTCCTTTGAAAGCTTAGGCTAAATTGGGAATAATAGAAATCTAGACTAGGGATCCTGCAGATATTTAAGGATCTGAGATATTCTGAATGCTGTCGAATCTTACTGTACCAAAAAGATTGCTCAGAAGAAGTGGAAGATGCTACCACATGTACCTGGAGAAGACTGAGATGGGATCTTATCAACACTTATACAGAAAGATGGGTGTCAAGTGGATGGGACTCTTTTCTGTGGTGTGCAGCAACAGGACAAGAGGCAATGGGCACAAACTAGAACATAAGATAGTCCATCTGAACATGAGAAAGAATTTCTTTACTTTGAGGGTGACAGAACACTGGAACAAGCTTCCCAGAGAGGTTGTGGACTTCTCTGTTTAAAACTCACCCATACACTTTCCTGTGGAAGGTTGGACTAGATGATTTGCAGAGGTCCCTTCCAATCACCTTCTGTGATTCTGTGACAGTGTTTCAAAGGACCATCCTTCCTAGTTAATACCAGACTACTGGGGTCATAAAAACAATTTAAGATGCCAATATGGAAAATAGAATGAGAAATTTAATAAATATTCAAATTCTACACACTAATCCCATTTTAATTTAATGTGATTTAGTGTTCTAGTTCCAAAACAAAATTATCAGAACTACAGAGAAAAGTTGATCTTCAGAATGACATTCTGAAAACAGTCTTGAGAACAAGGCTATATAGACCTAAAGTAATTCATGTTATCCCATCTAAAGTTGGTACAGAAAATTTTCTCACATGAAGAGAGAAGCATAGACCTCTGATTTTTCTGTTTGGCCAGAAAAATCAGTTCAGTTTTAAGCAAAAGTTACACATACGATACACAAATCCTGTTGCTTTTTCTCAGGGCAGAGACTTTTCATTTATTATGCCTCTGTGCACTAAGGGTTGGGCTTTTGTTTAGCCAGTGTAAATGCATTTGCTTTAATACCCCTATAGCTGGAGATTCTTCAAGAGTTAACCAAATCCATAGTGCCCACAACTTTTCTTGGATGACCACTACATACTATTAATTTTTTTGACTAGATTTCAGAAAAAGCAAGTATTGACCAAACTATCAAAACGTTGTATGGGTTTCTCATTATCATCCTTTGCTGTAATGTGTAGTAAGCGGATTCCTGGAATGCACTGACTACAACTTTTAAATATGCTTTAAAAATTATCTTAGCTTTGGTAATTGCGTTCGATTCTTCTCCACAGAAAGGATGTTCAATCTTTTCAATTAAAGATCTCTAATCTTAAGCAAAACGAGCAATCCAATGTATGCATGCACTGCAAGTACAGCAGTTAAGGGTTCAAATGCAGCCTTAGAATAGCAGTAAATAACCAATGTATTAAATGCAGCCTTAGAATAGCAGTAAATAACCAATATATATTGTACCATATTATTTAAGCCGGTGGATACTTTAGCTATGAAAGATAAAGAATCACATCTCAAATATAGTTTTACAAGAATGTCTGAAGTGATAGAGATCAAACTACAGCATGAATTCTTCTAAGCTGGCATCTCATAAAATAACTGGGTTGATTAACTTTGAAAGTTTTCAGAAGACTGATGAATCTTCAGACTAAGGTTTTCCTCGAATGTAAGTTACATTTTCACATTCCGATTACAGGGAGGAAAGAGTGAAAAAAAAAGAAAAAAAAAGAAAAAAAAAAGGAAAGAAAAGGAAAGAAAAGGTGTTCCAAATGATTTGTTCCATTTTCATTACATAGGAAGAAGACAGGGATTTTTAGGCAATGTTGAATAGAAGTCCAGCTCATATGTCTTAAGTTGGTTCAGTGCTATCTCACAAAGCTGGATAGAATGCAATATAGGAATGCAGGAATATGAGGCTTCCGGGAACAACACCAAATAAGAAAATGATGATTGTCTGCAGCTATTGAGAGCTGGGGAGATACACTATTTACACTTTAGTTAGGCTAATTTCTGCTTTATTGTAGCTCTTGTCAGGCTGTGATTCATGAGCCGCAGGTCTTCAAGGTATCAGAAGGGCATATTGGAGTAGGAGATGCACATGTGCATTTCCACATACAAATGCAAGTGTGCAAGGTACAATCCAGAAATGTAAAAGGTATATAGCATTGCCAGTAAATATTCTTCTTGAAAATTATTGCCATAAAACCTCTCAAAATTGTTGTTTACATCTTTATAAAAAAAAACTAAGTGACCTTTGGATTTAAAAAGTTATTAAATGCCACAATTTTTTTTTTTGCATTATGTTCTTCACATTTCTTCACGTGGGTATGAGGAGCACAGACAAGAGTTTTGAAAAATCAATATGATATTTGCTTCAAATTGCAATCCTTCTAAAGCGTTAGTCTAAAAACATTTTGCTAAAAATGTGGTTAGAGGTCACAAACTGTTTAAGAAGAAACAGTGGCATGATTAATTACTGAGAAGCAGATCCTGACTCAGTAGCCTTCCTTGTATTGCCACCACCACAGAGCACAATGAATTATGCTTCCAATCACATTGAAGTGTTATCTTGCAGTGGGACTATACTGACACCAGGGAAAAATGTGGTTACTGCAAATTTATTTCCTTTTTTTTCTCTCATTCACATTTCACAGTATTTTCCTTAGTGGAAAGACGTGTACAAATAAAACAAACAGTGTGGGTTTTTTTGCTTTAATGTACCCTTACTAATCTTTAAAAGGGTAGTTGCTGTTTCCTAAGAACAGCAGTACAACACTCCAGAGTTGTCTTTGTTCACCCATTAATATACATCCTAAAAGCACTTAAGCAGATCTGCCAGGTTACCTCAGAGCAATGTATATTTTAGCAGAGCGGTATGACATCCTACTGTATGGAGTGCTATCAAAAGTTAGTTGGAAATAAAATTGGTTTTAAGAGGTTTAAGATCTTTCCAGTTATGTTTACAAGTTGGACTAATTTTTGTACTTGATTAGATAGGCATTTACATTTTTGCTTATGAATTCCTTGAGAATACAGTGAATAAGAAACCAGAGAGAATCAGCTACAATTTTTATATTCAACCCATTTGATGAGAAAACTCATTTGATCAATAAAGATATTACACCTCTATCTAAAAAATTCTATGTGAGATTGGGCTGACACCTAAGTTTTTCTCACTCAGGGAAGGTACAATAAATATTGCTTCATAATAGCATCAAGCTCTGAAAGAACTTAATGTAGCAAATGCCTGTTTACCCCCTATAAAAATGAAGAATCAGACATACTGATGTTGACTGAAGTTTGTCTAGCTGGATGCAACAAAGGAGATTTTTCATAAATGCCACAGATCTGGATTTCCTGACTTCTAATTCAGTATTACAAATTACAAGGCCATTCTTAATTACACTATTCAAGACATGCTAAATTCAAAATTAAGATGCAGAAGGAAGAAATGTGTTTGTAAATCTTGCAGCTTTTTGAAAATATTCTCTGTATTCATTCCCCATATTAGCTAAATTGTCAAAGAAGGAATTGAATATAGGGAAGAAGGGGTCCAAACTCTACAGATTACCCACAAATTTAATAAGGAAGAGTTGAAGTATTAGAGGAGTTAATGAAATGTTGTGGAAGGAAAGCAACATAGTTAGATCTGTTGGAAGTTTCACTTTGTTTCCTAAAGTTTTCTGATGCTAACAGACATGTAATTTGAAGCTGTTAAAGGGAATCATTTTAAATAACTTGAAGCTTCTAAGACTAAATGCTGTTTGAAGCACGTTAAATTAATCCCAATTAAAGGACTTCCATGAGTTTCTAAACTATGTTTTCTTTGGTCAAGGTCCAAAACTCAGAGGCATGGGCAGCTCTTTTTTACTTAAAAATAAACAACCAGACTGTCTTGGATGTGAAGCGTCTTCATCCATCTTAGAAGCTATATTTATAGGTACGCACACATTTTATCTTGGGAACAGTGGATATCCTACAATGTAGATACATTCACATGCAGACAAACAACAGTACATGGAGCCTAACTATAATAATACAAAGAACTTCTGTTTATCATCAAACATTACATGTGAAAGAATTATTATCTATCCTGTTGCAGTGCAATGCTTTTTCCTATAATGGAATTTTACTCTGCAAATTTATTTTGGTATTAAAAGGTTCCACTTTATAATGTCTATGGTTCAATCAGTGATCTAAAAGGCACTTAAATGCTTTGAACAAGATACATAAAACGCTTTTATTGCAAAAGCTTTGCTGTATCTACCAATTTTACCATTGATCTCTTTCCATGTAAGGCAGTTCTGGAAGCTGCCCATGCTGTATAAAATCACATGGTGGCTTTTGATCTCCAGCTGGTGATTAAAGCACATTATGGAGGTTTGAAATTTTCTTCTGGTCATTAGCATACCTCCAAACACTTCTCTGCTAAATTGCAGTTGTGTTCTCACTGCGTGCTATTTAAATAAGAAACCAGGAATATATAAACTTATTATTTATTATCCTTTGTAGCTCAGAGGATACAGAACTCTTGAATGAGGTGAGTTTACCCTTAGCAATAGACTTACTGATCAAATAATGCTTTCTTAAGGTGACTATGCTCCAGCAAAATGCAGGGGAGAATGAGGCTATGTATTTTTAAACTCTCTTTTGATGCAAATAGGCAGAGCTCCATGCTTTGCAAGACCTTGTATAATTACTCCCGATCTGCAGTTCCATATTTCCCACTGCTTAAAGACATTGCTGTTGCTTCCAAGATCACTGGGTTAGCATAGGTTTTTTCCACAGTGAATTTTTAAACAACTGCAACAATAACTCTGTGTCTTGAAAATAGCAATAAAATAAAATAAAATAAAACAAAACAAAACAAAATAAAATAAAAAATAAGAATATTTTTCTTCACGTTTTCAAAATATTTTTGTGTGATGAGAAAAATAAAAAATCATTTGCCATATCTGTAATTCTGTTACTTTCTCTAGCAATCTCCATGGCATTTTCTTTCGCATAAAATAAATGAGGATGTCCATTTATATATTTATATTTCACTTTGTTATTTTACACTGGATTGCATCTATGCATTTTTACTATAGAAAGCAAAGTTTACTGAATGGTATCCGGATACAGAGAGTAATGTCACGGCTGTTCAAAGAGTTTACAGTCAGTAGATACCAAATATATTCTAAAACTTTTGGTTAGTTCTAACCCGTTTCTTTGCTCCCCAAAGAATAGATGGAATACAGGTAACATGGTTTCTGACATGTCAGAAGCTTCTAAAAGGGAATAAAATCTGGAGAAGGGGGAAAGATAGTGGCCTGGAATGAATGTTGCAGTAGTAAAGAAGGCATTTCAAAGTAAAAGTTGTGGAAGAGATGGGCAGCAGAAAAGCAATGTCAGCAATTACCAGCAGAGCAGTGAGGCTGCACGGCTGTGGCTCTGCTCCATTCCTCCCCTTGTGTTGTTGCACAGCACCTGGAATCATTTGGATCAAGGAAATAACAGATTCCTATGTCTGCTTTTATCTAACACTTGGAGGAAGAGCAGAGCTACAGGGAGATTTAACCTACAGGTAACCTTTTTCTTTTACATCCAAACAACACCCTAAATACTGAGATCTTTCATAAGATTGGACACAACAGCTTTTATCCGAGGAGTTCATTGTTCAGAGAAAAAAAAGAAAAAAAGAAAAAAAAAAGCAGTGCATACTGTATGCTTTTTCATATGAAATTTTAATCTCCATTCATATAAATAAGTATTTGGTGGATTAATTGCCTCGTACTATCTTTCTTTAAGGAGCAGTGAGGAGAAGTGGCAAAAGTCATTTAATATTTCAGCAAGAGAAGGTACGATATCATGAAAATTAAAAACAAACTATAGCATATTATTATAATCCACACTTTTCTGTCTTCTGGCAAGCTGTTTTATCCAGAACTAGCTGTCTGGAGAAGGAAAAACACTGACTGCAGCTCTTCTGTATGCAGACATAGCATGGAATTCTTCCTGTCATGCTGCTGCACGGTATACTCTTGGTGTTCATGACCACACTTATCTACATAAAATTTACATGACATGTAACAAAATATATGATTTGCATAAAAACTTGTTTTCTCCTAGTCCCTGATGGTACTGAGAAGCTCTAAAAAGTTGCTACCACTAGGTGTCTCATTGGTTTCAATATACTCCAACCCAAGAGCAAGAAACGCTCAACAAAATTTAACAAAAATACAGTTAATTACCACTGACATTCCCTCCTTCGTTACACCAGCACACCCTGAATTTAATCACATGCATTATTGTAATCAAGCTGTCAATCAGATTTTGAAATATTTCATTTTTTTACATAATTACAGCAGAATCCCGAAAGCCCGTCTAGAACATGGATATGGCAAGATTGATATTGTGTTACAGAATGTGATCTGACAAAAAAAAAAAAAAAAGAAGATGCTTCTGTGCAAAAATTAAAGAAACACTGAGCTGCTAATTCATATACTCTGCAAATACACTGTATCAGTTAGAATGTCAAGAGTTAATGGAACTGCCTCCCCATTCACTGAATAATGTACTAATTCTTGTCATGCTTTAAATGCTTAAATGTTGTCCATGTCATTTTTATTTTTGTTTGAAAATCTATATCTTTAATTGTCTTTGTTGGCACCAACTGTAGGGGGGGCTTTTTTTGCTTTTGGACTTGCAGCCTGAAACGTAAACAAATGATTTAGAGAACCAACGAGCAAAGAAATAAGATGCCAAGAATACTGTTGGGCTCATGCTGAAGCTACTCTTGAACAGTTCCATCTGTGGGAGTCTACAAAACTTCTGGGGCATTCACAGCACCACAAAATCACAGGGGGCTGGAAGGGACCTCTAGAAATCATCAAGTCCAGCCCCCCTGCTAACACAGGTTCCCTACAGTAGGCTGCATAGGTAGAGATCAAGACAGGTCTTGAATATCTTCAAGAAAGGAGACTCCACAGCCTCACTGAGTAGCTTATTCCAGTTCCATCAACCTCACTGTAAAGAAGTTGTTCTGCATATTTGTGAGGAACTTCCTACCTTCAAGTTTTTGGCTATTGCCCCTTGACCTATCACTACACACCACTGAAAAGAGTCCTGCCTGATGGAATTACCTCCCACCCTTTAGGTATTTATAAGCATTGATGAGATCCCCTCTCAGCCTTCTCTTTCTCAGGCTGAACAGCCCCAGGGCTTCCATACAAGGTTGCAAACATCTCACATTTATGATGAGACAGCCACTGGCCATAGTGATATAATTTTCCAAAATTCCATGTTTCTGCTTTTTAGTGTATGGTGCAGAGTATATTTTTGATGTTAGCACTTCAGAACATTCAATATTCATATAGCAGTAGAAAGCTCTTTAGATGGGCACTGATCTGCCAGCAATTGCAAGAATTTGCCTGACCATGCAACACAGGCTGCAGTCTGTCTTAGGTGAGTACAGAGATGATACGTTTTCTCTTACTTTAGGGTCAGTGGTTTGTCTTTTAACCAAGGAGGTAATTTTTTACCATCTGATGACTATTTCATGGCCTCTGTGAATGACTTTGCAGACCCCAGCCTGATTTGATGTACACAGATGTCCCCCTTCACAAAAACAACTGTCACAGTTGGCAGTGGTTGTCACACATGCTGGCAGCAGCAAGGGCTCTGAATGAATGGGCTGGAGGCAGGAGAGCGTTCTCCTGGCAGCATGGGGAGAGCTGTGGATGGGAGGTTTGCAATATCATGGACAGAGCTGTTAACTTGAGCACCTTTCACACGACCAGTGATTTTTGGTTTGAAAGCCACTTTTTTGGATATTTCAAAATTAGGGTAATTTGATATAACTGTATTTAGATAGCTTAAGACAATCTCTTATCCAATAGCAAATTGGTAATGCATTTCTTCTTTTCCAAGGATGGGTGAGGTTAACTCCAAATTTTGAAGTGGAGACATATGTAAGGCTTTCAAGAAGTTATAGAAGCACACATGTAACTTCACACACAATCCCAGCATTTTTTCAACCTCGACCTCAAGAGGTGCACTACAAATGTGCTCCTTCTCTCCATGTTCAATCTGTCCTCAGGGTCTCATTTGCTTATTTTACATAAATTGGATCTGGCCCTGTTATTCAGAGAAGTACTGTTTTACTTGGGTATTATCACAGCTCCTGAGATCTCTGTTTATGAGATCTATTTTTTTTTCTAGCCGCGTTCCCGTATTTTCATGCAGACATCTGTTGAAAGCATTGAATTAATTAATGTACTAGTAGCAACTAAGAAAATATGTTTAATGAGCTTTGTCCTCTGCCACAATGAACTGATCAGGGCACTAAGAGAAGATGAATTGATATGGTCTCTCTCTCTGTTCTATGCCTCACTCTTAAAAATATGTTAAATTTCTTCCTTTTTTAGCCTATTACCTCTTTCCCTTCAAACACCTAAACCCGACT
Source organism: Gallus gallus (assembly GCF_016699485.2). NCBI lineage: Eukaryota > Metazoa > Chordata > Aves > Galliformes > Phasianidae > Gallus > Gallus gallus. The sequence continues at coordinate 46,116,497 of NC_052536.1, read as the reverse complement.
CCATCTACATGTATGAAAGACACAGTGCATGTTCCATGTTCCGCATTCCCTGCAGACTGGCAGCTTCTTGGCAGGAGATGCCAAGTTTTGTCACTCTCCAGTTGCTTATAGCTTGTATTAAATTATAAAATGTTGGGAGAAAAGTGTTTGCTATCTATTGTTGAAACAGCTAATTTTGTCAGTAAAGACCTGTCTTTGAAGATATTCAAATGGTATCAAACCTACCTCAATGATATAAATAAAGAAGCAAGTTCAGCAGTTTTATGGCACCATATACTGACAATATTCTAAACTGTCCACTAAACATTTTTCATTCTCCATGGAATATCAACATACTGACTGCAATCTTTCTATCTGTGTTCTTTTACTTGCTAATAATCAAATTGCAGCCATCGACCTTTTCATTTAGAACTACTTGCTCCAAAAAGTAAGCACCGCCATTTGAAACAATTTTGCAGCTATCTTCGATGGAATGTAACTTTTAAATTGTTGAATTGTAAGACTGCCACCTTGTAAACATATTATAATGCATATTGGTCTATTTTGGTGAACAGCTGAATAATAATGTACTTTAAAAACAGTTTGAAATGCATCTTCTAAGATATAAAGCAGGGAAGATGACTAAAATGAGAATTTGGCATTTCACAGCAAACCCAGTGAAAGCTTGTGAAAACTACAGTATCTCATCACCACACTGGCTACTTTGGCTGCGATACAGTCAATACTATATTGACTGCTAGAAAGGCTGTAAGTATAAAGCATTCCAGCTCTCTTGATGAAAGTAACTGAGCTGGGCCAAAATTGATGGGTAAAAGAGTAAATCTTCCAGATTCATGAATTTTGCATAACTCATTCTTGAATATTTCTTAGAATTGTGTCCTACGTCCTTCACCAATGTAAACTTTGCTTTTGCTTCATTTTATAAGAGCCTTTTGAGAATGATCATTAAAGTAATAGCATATTTTTAATACATAATTTATCTGCAAAGCCCCAAAATAGAGCTTGCTTTGCCTGCATTTCTAGTTCAGAAAACTCAAGAGGGAACAACTTTTTCATGGATTAGATTACCTCATCAGGTGTCTTACATCTACCACGTTATTTCTTTAAAGCTGAAAATGTTTCCTGAGTGTTTGCTGTTGACTTGGATTTCTATGGTTTTCTGAGCAAGGAGCCATGTCTGCCTGCTTCAGGCACGGGTCTGTTGGCCCCATTTACTCAACACTGCATGCAGGGATAGCTAAACTAGCCTAAGTGCAGACACCACATCTTGCTGCCTCTCATGCAGGCTGTTACCCAGACCTTCATTCAGGCATGAAAAGCTCCCTCCTTGTAGTCATTAGCCACAGAGAGGCTATCAAACATAGATGCTACCTTGCTTCTAAGTCTTCACTGAGATCTTGCCATTCCTTTCTGCATACACTTTACCAAATAACATATAAAACCTTTTCCTTCAAATGTTGTTTCTCACTTCTTTAGATTACCAGAACTGCCAGATAGCTTAAATCAACTTCATCATCCATCCCACTACTGAAAACTAAACGTATGATAAAGGTTGCAAGTGATTATAAGGCACTGGAACAGCTTTTTACAAAACAACATTTTTAGGCGTTTTGGATTTTTGTTGCTTTTCTTTTTTTTTTTAATTAACAACTTAACATCATAAAAATCAATTTGTCTGTCTTTAATGTGGTCATTTTTACCAAGGCGATGTGAATGCAGAGTGAATACAAACCATTAAAGGTGTAATCTAATAATATTTTATGCCCTTTCAATTCACTGTGAATTGTGAGTAAACAAAATAGAACATTAAAATAATTCAACTTCCTACTGTATTCCAACAGACGAAATAGCACACACAAAAAAACTGAAACTGTCATGAAAAATAACACAGAGAAAGATTCACAAAACCCACTGAAGATGTTCCAAGAAAGAACCAGAAGGGACATTTGCCTAGAAATGCAGGAATCCTGGGGATTTAACAGACAAGTGACAGCAGTGACAGCAGGTAGGAGTGGGCAGCTGAGGGCTTTGGTCTGGTGGCAGGGAGAGAAGCATTGCACCTGGTGTTTCTGGGCACTCATGTTGGTGGGAAGCAGGCAAAGCAGAGAGCGAGGGCAGAGAATTCAGACAGAAGAGGGCAAGGAGAACTGAGCGAAAATGCTGGAGAGAAGGGCTGGCCAACTGGAAAGCCTTTTCAAATCAGCACAGATCAGAGAAGGACAGACAGTAGGAGGAGGAGGAGAAGAGAAGAGAGAATGATATAGCTGTCTCAGAGGTCTTCCACCACTCTAGCAAGTATGGATTTCTCCAGCTGAGGAAGGAGGGAAACTAAAGCAGACAAGGCAGGAGGTAGAAGATCCTTGCCAGCTTCAGCTCCCAGCCAGGTTTGTTTAGCATGGCCATGCATGCTATGGCTGGCACCTGCTGAGCTGACCATTTGCAATGGTTCAGAACTGCACTCTTTCCCTTCTCACTGCATGAGATGATCTTGGGACATTTATAATCAGCATGTAATTAGAAGTTTATATGGTAAAGCTGTAATTTCTTGGGAAAAAAAAAGTGAATTATACACATAAAATTAAGTCCGTACAGAAGAGCAGTTTTTTTGCCTGTTGCCATGCACTTTAAGTCTGACTTGCAATACTGCGTATAAAATTTCAGTGCCACCTCTCTTTAGAGCAGCCACTCAGTCAGTGCTGAACTGTGACACCCCTGTGGCATGATACAGCCCATTGTGTCAGTTCTCAAACATTTGTTATTCAGAACCCAACACAAAGCAACTCCAGTAATGAAGACTTGCTATCTCACCATACAAAAGAGTTACAGCAGGTAGAAAATTCAGGTATCTACTTATTTTTGTTTTAATTTCACATGAAGACACTGCTCCAGCATATACCTGCACACATCCCAATCTGGTTAATCCAGTGACAAGGAGTAGCCACAGCCCATAGCTCCTCTTTAACACATCAGTGGCCAAGCAGATTCTGAGATTTCCCTGTTTTTAGTTTCTCAGTCATCAAGAAGCATACTGTGCTGCTCAAAGCCTTTTTTCTCTCTACAGAAAAAAAAATTACTTCCATCTTTTACAGGAGTCTTTAAAAACAATGTTACAGAACAGTAGCCAGAGGAAACGTCACACATCTCAATAACATGACCAACATGACCAGTTCATATCCATAGCAGAATACATTCAAATCCTCCTTGAGGAACAGCTTCCGCATAACCCCTATTTAACTTATACTGCTAGCACAGATTTCTTTTATGACACATTGAGCCATCCAGTGGCACAGATTGAAACAAACTACTACATGTGCTTGTTAATACATTTCTGCAGTCATTTCCTTATATGAGATTTATATTAGTGACTATGAAAAAAAAAAATAACCACAACAATAAAATATCTGTCTAGTGATTATTCTAAACTGAACTGAAGGGGATAAACGTTTCTAATCATTTACAGTTGAACAGAAGTAGTCTCCTGACATTGATTTAATAGGGAAGAACATTGGAAAAAAAGAAAGAAAACAGGCTTTTAACTCATGATAGTGACAGCAGACAGCATCCTGGTCCATTCTGTTACCTCTGAAGAGAATGAAATTTATTTGGGCTTAACTAATATTCTGAAATCCTCTGATTTAGTTTGCCTGTCTTCTGTGTGTCTCCGAGGTTCACCTCATCTGGAATTAGATGGTGCTTTCTTCTCTAACTTTAGAGAAGCATATATCAACTTCATTTTGCAATCTTTTTTTCATCTGACTTCCTGTAGTCACCCATTCATTCTTATCCACAGTCTCTTACTTTTTTTCATCATGGTAACATTAAGTGTAATTTAAAGCAAAATAACAAACAAGTTGAAATAGCATAATATAATATGACCAAGGAACAGTTTCAAGAAGTCCTTGCTGTTGTCTGCACATAATCTAATTCCAATCAAGTGAATCTCTATGGCAGTTTTGCTTCATGCAAGGTGCCCTTACTCCAGCCAGATCTGCACTAACTTCAGCAGGGCCCTGCCCTCAGGTCAATCCTACAGAAAAGAGGCTTGGAGGCTTTACAAACTTTATCAGTGCCCACCTACTTATTAATCTGTAAGTACTCCTGATGTGGTATCTTTGTTGCAATAATAGATCTAAAACAAATTTTAAATGGAAAATTCCAAGAAGTCCAAGTTTCAAATTCAGTGTTTAGATCATGCATCTGCCCTTAAGCCATCACTTTACGCATCCATACTTCTCTACCTACGGTGGTTAATATCAGATGTCAGTCCTTGATGTCCTGAAAATTCTTGTTATAATGGTTTGAATTTGCTTAATTTGTTTCAGATCACCTTTTGTCAATGCTACAGTCTTGAGACTGCAGAACAACACTTAAGTATTTTAAATAGCAGAAGTATCTACACACAGAACCAGAGATCCAACCAATGATGCCTTCAATGCCACTGGGGGCAAAAATCATCCCCACTGAGGGCAATAATTAAGTACAGTGTGAGTGGGTTTTATATTTTAAAAGATTGTTAGCAAACCAATTGCTGAATAATGGTGCTGTAGTAGTAGTGACTAGAGCTTGGCTTAGCATGGGCAAAGAAGAAAGATCATTAGCAAATAAAATAGGGAGCACCTCAGGGGACACGCCTACAGACAGTCTGTCACCCACTGGTTTTAACATTTCATTTCAAAATTTAATTAAATATCAATTTCTGAATGCCTAAATAAAACCAGCCCCTCTGCATAGCATCAACACGTATCAGCTCTCACTGATAAACGTGAGGTTGCAACGATGTTCCTTCTCTCAACTTTTTTTGAGGGTTTATAAGAGAATAGCCAGAAAGGCTATTCATTAGTTCAGCAACCCAACAAACAATCTAACAGAGGTAAACAATATTAATACTAATGTGTAACTTATCACTGTCGTACTGGAAGCAATAACAGTGCTATGCAAAAGCTATGTATGAAGGAACACTATTTTGCACTAACTTAGCAAAGAACAGGACTGAAAGTATCTGGTGTCAGTGATTAATACGGAAAAGCTTCATTGATCACAAAAACAATGAAAGTCATCTATCATTCTAGTAAAATTTCTCTATAAGATAAAGCTGCAGTTACAGTTTGCCCACCCTTACTGACAAGTGTTGCTCACCTACGCATTATATAAGGGAATAAGAAAGTACAATTGGCCACACCTAAACCACATATAGGCCTAATTTTTTCTGAGGAGGTGCTTTTCAAAGGGAGTAAAGCCCTGTCTTATCCAGACTTATTTTTTCCAAGAAATTAAGAATAGATTTAATTTCGGAATTATGAAAAGGAGCTATTCTCCGATAAAACACAGTGATTACTAGTTTTAGGGAAAACATTTACTTTAAAAAGCAAATTTTGAATAACATTAGGATCTACTTTGTCTGGTCAAGCTTTGTAATTTATCTTGGCAATCACTACAAACACTATAAATAACACTAGAAGTCTTCAACATATAAATAATTAAGAACCATTGTAGACTTCATGGGATGCCAATACTGATTCAGTGCTCAGTGTTGAGACAGAGCATTGAAGAATCTGACTATAACCAGGGCATCATAAAGAGTGAAAGATGCAAAAGAAAAATGAATCGTTCTGTTCTGGGGACTGGTTAATCTCTAACCAACAATCCCTTTCTAAAGTAAAGGCAGCAAATCAAGACAATACGCAGATGGTGATGTAGGTGTACTCCACCTCACAACATACAATCCTGATGTCTGCTTTTTCTTATGAAGGCAATCAAGGTTTGGAGGAGACCAGTGGTAAAGAGGACATCGGAGTTTCAGAAGCTCTTACAATTGAGCTTTCATTTTCCATCAGTTAAATATACTCACAGCTTTTTGAAATAGTTGTCAGCTCCTCAGAAATATGACTGTTGTGCAAATGTGCGAGGTACCTTAATTATTGGTGTCATTGCATTTTCACCAGGGGTTTGTAGGCTCAGCAGTTTTTATACTTTGCAAGTAATTCAACACAACTGTTGTAGCTCAGTTATGTTCTGCAACAGGTGGGCAGGATGTCACTGTGAGCCATCTGTCCATTTGTCTATCTTAGAAATACATCTCTTAATTTCAATAATACTCACACATCATGTCATTAGATATCTGGTAAAATCATCTCTGTTTTATAGATGGGCAACAAAATGAGGCTTGGGGTCTTCCTTCAGGTTAGGGCTGATGTTTGCAGTGCCTGTTCCCTTTTTGATAACGGCCCAGCTTTCCTTCACCTGTGACTGTATCTCTGCCTACAGAGGCTGGTGTCTGATACATTGCTGGAAGGCATCAGCCCTCCTTATTGTCCTTGTGCAATTGCACAACACGATGTCCTGGAGGAGGAATCCATTTGGGTCTTTAGAATGTCAACTTGATCCCAAAGAATTGCTACAAGGAGACAGGGAAACCACTAATGCTACTTGCTAATTCAAAAATGATGGGAATTATGATATTAATATACATGGTAGTATATACCTATTGCCTAGATAACTCCTATTTGCAAGAGATATCCTCCCATGTCTCTACACAGGAGGGCTTCTGAGGGCTAAGCTAAGGACCCCGTGCTTTTTCTCTTTTTTATATTATCACCAATATTCCCTCCTTTCTTCAGAAGCAAAAAGGTCTGGACAAACAGAGAATCTTTTCAGTATATCAAGTCACATGCAGATGAAGAATTACAAAATTTGTGCATGATGTTGAAAACGTTTGGACAAAGTCTTATTGAGAAGGCTGAAACCATCTGAATGTGCAGCCAGAACTGTAGAGAATACTAAGACTCTGCATACATCTCCTGCCAAGAATTTCCAGTGGACAGAAGGGTCTGCACATTTCCAAACGGACAGTGGGAAGCCGTAGCTTGCTTACGGTCTGTGGCAGGGATTGCTGTTGAAGCACTGAATTAACTTCTGATCTGTGAGGCAGGCAGTGGGGGTATGAGCAGTGCCAGGACACCGTGACAAGACTTGACCTAGAACTGTGCCCCCTTTTAACATAACACACAGGAAAACATATCTCTTGGCCCCATGCTACGGGAGTTGAACTAAGTGATCTTAAAGGTCTTTTCCAACCTTTATGATTCTATGATTCCATTACTATATTTGCTTGGTGTAAAAAATGCCTGTATTTTGGCACAAGAACAATGGAGCCTTGCTGCTCTCAAAGCACCATAAAAGCCTCATGATAGCAGAGATGTCAACAATGGCTCCTGAGCTCCAGATCCCTGTGGTCAGCACCATGCCTGGGGCTGAGTGAGACTATCATAGAATACTTTGAGTTTAAAGGGACCCTTAAAGGCCATCTAGTCCAATTCCCCTGTAATTAACAGGGACACCTACACAGCTCGATGAGGTTGCTCAGAGCCTGGTGCAGCCTGACCTTGGATGTCTCCAGGGACAGGACATCCACCACCTCTCTGAGCAACCTGTTCCAGTAGATGG